>NC_138771.1:25075256-25295256 GCF_965119305.1 Pelophylax lessonae | reverse complement strand
ATCAACTTGTACCAGAGTGATGGGAAGAGAAGAAAATGGAGAAGGAAAGGAACTGCTCATGATCCAAAGCATACCACCTCATCAGTGAAGCATGGTGGTGGTAGTGTCATGGCGCAGGGGCGTAACTACAGGGGTTGCAGGGGTTGCGATTGCAACCGGGCCCAATGCTCCAGGGGGCCCGGCATTGGATAGGAGGGGAGGCGGGGGCAGCATGTAGAGAAATCACTGTCCTCCTTTTTCCTCCTGTAGCTGCAGAAAGAAAATGGAGGAGATTGGTTCCTCTGTATGCTGCCCCCGCCACTCCTATCCAGTTCACTTGTGTTCTGCTGTCTCTGGGCCCCTGTGTGCTCCCCTGCCCCCCCCACTGTGATCCCTCCCCTTTCCTGCCGGCTGCTGCAGGGGATGTGTAACAATAGAGAACCAGGAAGGGGTCTGTAAATATGTAATTTACCAGCTCCTTGCTTCTCTAAATGGACAGAGTCATAGTCAGTGACATTGTAAAAAAATAAAATAAAATGATAAAAAATAATACAATTAAAATACCAAAAAATAAAAACTACTGACACCAGTGGGTGAACTTCCAGGATCGCAAAGGTCACACTTGCAACCGGGCTCTGGCATTCCACCACCGTGGGGAGGCCCCAAGATGGCAGGAAAGGGGCCCACTGCAAAACTTGTGAAAGGGAGCCGCTGTGGGACCGCAATAATGGGCCCCGCAAGCGGAGTAAAGTGCCCCAGGATCAGTGGGAAGAGCCCCGGGCTTGAAGGGAAGGGCCCCGGCCAGGGGGGCCCTTCATGGTTTCTTGCACCGGGGCCCTGAAGGTTCTAGTTACGCCTCTGTCATGGCGTGGGCATGTATGTCTGCCAATGGAACTGGTTCTCTTGTATTTATTGATGATGTGACTGCTGACAAAAGCAGCAGGATGAATTCTGAAGTGTTTCGGGCAATATTATCTGCTCATATTCAGCCAAATGCTTCAGAACTCATTGGACGGCGCTTCACAGTGCAGATGGACAATGACCCGAAGCATACTGCAAAAGCAACCAAAGAGTTTTTTAAGGGAAAGAAGTGGAATGTTATGCAATGGCCAAGTCAATCACCTGACCTGAATCCGATTGAGCATGCATTTCACTCGCTGAAGACAAAACTGAAGGGAAAATGCCCCAAGAACAAGCAGGAACTGAAGACAGTTGCAGTAGAGGCCTGGCAGAGCATCACCAGGGATGAAACCCAGCGTCTGGTGATGTCTATGCGTTCCAGACTTCAGGCTGTAATTGACTGCAAAGGAATTGCAACCAAGTATTAAAAAGTGAAAGTTTGATTTATGATTGTTAATCTGTCCCATTACTTTTGGTCCCTTAAAAAGTGGGAGGCACATATACAAACTGTTGTAATTCATACACCGTTCCCCTGATTTGGATGTAAATACCCTCAAATTAAAGCTGAAAGTCTGCAGTTAAAGCACATCTTGTTTAATTTCAAATCCATTGTGGTGGTGTATAGAGCCAAAAAGATTAGAATTGTGTTGATGTCCCAATATTTATGGACCTGACTGTATACTGTGGCAGGGCGGCTGGGCTGCGCACAATCACGTACATGATTTTGTGCAAGGGTTTTTGGGGATGGCGTGCGCGCTATTGGAGCGCTGCTCCTGCTGTGATTGGACACAGCAGGAGCCAATCAGCGGGTCCAGCGGCCGCGATGGCTGGGGAGACCCACCGATCGTTCCGTGGAATGACAGAACTGCGGTCTGCCTATGTAAACCTATGTAAACCGCTGTTCTGTCACAGAGAGCTAAGCTGAAGCACAAATCTCTCTTTTCCTCTAGTGCATCCACTCCCTCCCATAGTTAGAAAGCACTCCCTGGGAGCGCACTTAACCCTTGATCACCCCTAGTGTTAACCCCCTCCCTGCCAGTGTCATTTATACAGTAACAGTGCATTTTTTTTTTTTTTAGCACTAATCACTGTATTGGTGTCACTGGTCCCCAAACAGTGTCACTCAGTGTCCGATTTGTCCACCGCAATGTCGCAGTCCTACTAAAAATCGCTGATCGCCGCCATTATTAGTAAAAACAATAAAAAAAAAAAGAAGTTCCTAAATATATCCCATAGTTTGTAGACGCGATAACTTTTGCACAAACCAATCAATATACACTTATTAGGATTTTTTTTTTTACCAAAAACATGTAGCAGAAATCATATTGGCCTAAACTGATGAAAAAAATTGATTTTTGAAATTTTGTTTATTGGAAATGTTTTATAGGAGAAAGTAAAAAATATAGTTTTTTTTTTTTTTTCAAAATTGTGGTTCTTTTTTTTGTTTATAGTGCAAAAAATAAAAATCGCACAGGTGATCAAATACCACCAAAAGAAAGCTCTATTTGTGGGGAAAAAATGACATCAATTTTATTTGGGTACAGCGTCGCACGACCGCGCAATTGTCAGTTAAAGTAACGCAGTTGCAAAAAATGGCCTGGTCATTAAGGGGGAAAATCCTTCCAGTCCAGAAGTGGTTATAACTGAGCACTCAACTGCATAATAATTACCATAATAATTGCGTCAAATTATTCATCCCTCCAGGCTCAGTCTGTTCAATGTTGGGATGACAGCAGTCCAGTGAGTGGAAAGTTATGTTTTATTTATATAGTCAAGTATGATTTTATTACACTTCTAGAGAGTTCCCAGTAGTTGGGAAAATTATTAGACGGGGCGCAGGGGCATGATAAGGGCAGATATGCCGAGATGATGAATAGGAGCTCCCATTATATAGATTGATTCCATATGTAGGCTGCTGCTGGTTTCAGTTAGGAGATGTCACTTTCAATTGGACTTTAGGAGACACTGTGGGAGCTCTTGATTAATGAGACAAGCAATGTTTTTTTTTTCTCCTCTCTATCACTCCCAAGGTTTCATCCTCAAAAAAATTGTAGAATCATACAATTCACATACAGGGGTTGATTTGCTAAAGACGAATAGATTGCTCTCTGTGCAAGGGAACTTTACCCAGACCTTAGTGAAGATCTTTGAACTTCTATCACCCAATCATGTGCAGGCAAAAAAAAATAAAAAAATAAATATATATATATATATAAACATACAAACACATTATATATATATATATATATATATATATATATATATATATATATATATATATATATATACAAATTTGTGCAGTATAAGACTGATTGTTGTCCTATGGACAGAGTCTCCCACCTCAGCTGTAGATCTCTGCAGTTCATCCAGAGTGATCATGGGCCTCTTGGCTGCATCTCTGATCAGTCTTCTCCTTGTATGAGCTGAAAGTTTAGAGGGACGGCCAGGTCTTTGTAGATTTGCAGTGGTCTGATACTCCTTCCCAGGGCTGCCATCAGGGGGGTACAGCCCATACCCATGTAGGGGGCCCGGGCATCCCGAGGGGCCCCAAACAGGGTAGGGTTGCCTCCTGTCCTCACAATACCATTCAATTGTAAGCTCAGCCGTTCCCTTGCAGACTGGCACTATGTGGGGAGTCCTGCCCCTCACTAGCCCCCACACACAGCTGTAGGCCTCGCCCTCCCCTGTTCTCCAGCTGTTCACTCCTGGACAGGAGGAGCGGTATTTACTAGTACCGATCACCTTTTTGTTTCCTGGGATGGAGGAGATGGGACTGGAGGAGGAGGACATGGGATGCAGGAGGACATGGGACTGGAGCAGAATGACGGCATTGTAGGCAGGCCCTGGGGAATGTTGGTGGTCAGGCCCGAGGGGGGAGGGGGGACCAGGCCTAAAACTGTGTAAGGGGCCTCAAAATTTCTGATGGCTGCCCTGCTCCTTCCATTTCAATATTATCGCTTGCACAGTGCTCCTTGGGATGTTTAAAGCTTGGGAAATCTTTTTGTATCCAAATCCGGCTTTAAACTTCTCCACAACAGTATCTCGGACCTGCCTTGTGTGTTCCTTGTTCTTCATGATGCTCTCTGCACTTTAAACCGACCTCTGAGACTTTCACAGTGCAGGTGCATTTATACGGAGACTTGATTACACACAGGTGGATTCTATTTATCATCATTAGTCATTTAGGTCAACATTGGATCATTCAGAGATCCTCACTGAACTTCTGTAGAGAGTTTGCTGCACTGAAAGTAAAGGGGCTGAATAATTTTGCATGCCCAATTTTTCAGTTTTTTATTTGTTAACAAAGTTTGAAATATCAAAAAAAATTCGTTCCACTTCACGATTGTGTCCCACTTTTTGATTCTTCACAAAAAATTACAGTTTTATATCTTTTTATGTTTGAAGCCCGAAATGTGGCAAAAGGTCGCAAAGTTCAAGGGGGCCAAATACTTTCGCAAGGCACTGTATATCATTTATTTATTTTATTTTTTATACCTTGCACACGATTAGGCATTCTTTGCCACCTGAATTTTCACCACATTCACTAAGCTAAAGAAATATTCCCTTACAAATGTGAACTGACTATTTGCCTTTAGTAAACCAAAACCGCAGTTTATCAGTCAAGACACAGAGGCTGACATTTCTCTTATTACTATCTGCAGTATTATTAATGAAACACTGAAGCTGGTTATACACTTGTAGAATTTTGTTAGAAAGTTTTTCATTTAACCTCTTGACACCTAAGGGTAAAACAAATCTAAATGCCTAAGCACAAATTTGCAACTTTGACATGTGTTAGTAAAACCGTACATATCATCATAATTACTTTGTGCATCCAGGTGGATTATACCGCATTTTTTTTTAGGACAAATTGGGCTTTTATTTCGTAGTTGTGGATATCTCCTGACTTTTTTTTTTATTATCAAAGAAAAACTGGCCCAAAAATCGTAAAAAATAAAAGTTTTTGTTTTTTCTTTAAATATTACTGTATATTTCTTGTTACTACCATAACCTACCACCAAGGAACAACCCAAAATAAATGTTCCTGCTCCTGGCGATCACAACGATACTACATATGTGTAGGTTATTTCTTGTTTGTACCCTTAGTGTCCATTCACACTGATCCGACTTGTCAGGCGATTTGTCAGCCTGACAAGTCGCGGTCCGTCACGCTCCCATTGTGCTGTACAGGATCCGTTCTAATAGTCGCTCCGACTTAGAAAAAGGGTCCTGTACTACTTCGGGGCGACCTGGAGGCGACTTGCATAGACATTCATGTTATGAAGTCTGTGCAAGTCGCGCTGCACGCGACTTCACATGTCGCCCCCTAAGCCGGAGCGACCTAATGTGAACGGGGGCTTAGTACAGCCCAGAAGCAATAGTCCACATTTTGTTATTTAAAAAAAAAAAAAAAAAAAAATTGTCCTGCCTCAAACACACCAACACTAAAGCTGCATTCACATGTCAGCGTTTGGATCGCGGGCAGAATCGCCGCGATTCCGCCCGCGATCCGGAGATTATTGCAAATCGCGGGACGCCTGTGCCTTGCCGGTGATTTGCAATAGCCCCCCAAACGCTGAGCGATGTTGCCGCGATTTCCGCCTGCCGAATCGCGGTAACATCGCGCAAAAAAAATTGCGGGACGCAATACGCTCCAAAGAAGCTCTTGTACTTTTTTGGGCGTAATGCGTCCCGCGATTTTTTTTTGCACGATGTTCCTGCGCTTCGGCAGGCGGAAATCGCGGCAACATCACTCAGCGTTTGGGGGGCTATTGCAAATCACGGCCAACGCACAGGCGTCCCGCGATTTGCAATAATCTCCGGATCGCGGGCGGAATCGCGCCGCAATCCATGCGCTGACATGTGAACGGAGCCTAACTGACACTGATGCTAATTAAAAAAAAAAAAAACCTGTCTAAAATATACTGACCCTGACCTTTGACCCAAACACTAACCCTGGCACAGACTTGGATCAAAACTTTGATCTAGGTTTGTTACTTTCTTTTTTTTTTTTATTGTTTATTTATTTTCCATTTTTTTTACAAACACTTTTTTTTTTTCTTTCTGCAAGAAACAAGAAAGATACATTGTATCCTTCTTCTCCATTCACAGAAAGAAAAAAAACAGACGGAGGGGCTTCAGAGTGACTGATCGGCTACCACAGCTATCAGATGACCTGCAATTGAGAGATTCAGGTTCCGATCATTAGTACGGGGTTCGAGGCTCTCTATAAGACCATGATCTCTGTGCTGGGAGTGCGCCATGCAGTGCGCTCCCAACACAAAGGGAGAAACCCATATATGCGGCCCCACATAAAAAAGCCCAGTGTGGTCAGGCCGCATATATGTGTTATGTCAGCGTGAAGGGGTTAAAGAACTTTTGTTCAATTTACTGATCATTAGTGGGGTCAAATCCATGTTTCTTTTCAACCGCAAGAAAATTCGAAGGAGCAGAATGGAAATTTTTTTCCTAAATGGATGTATTTTCAACAGAATATGTGGTTTTCGTTTGGTAAAATCCATTTGTTCATAAATCGAATGGTAAAAGCAAATGATATTTTAAAGTATTTTCAAACAACATTCGTCAAGCTGGCAAAATGACTGAGGATTTGTTTCTCTTTTTTTTTTTTAAAAAAAATCTTTCAAACTCTGCTAGTGTATACTCCGGTTGAAGCTGGCCATACATGGTTGGATTTTCAATTAAATGTTCGTAGAAAAATCATTGATCTTACGTTCTAATAATACTTGTTTTGATTCTTACTCTGAATGGTCTAAGGTTATCAGTAGTGTACCCCAAGGTTCAGTGTTGGGAGCCTTACTTTTTAATATCTTTATAAATGATATTGGGTCTGGGATTAAAAGTACCATTTCAGTCTTTGCAGATGACACCAAGCTTTGCAGTGGAATAACTTCCTTACAGGATGTCTCCAACTTACAAGCCAACCTCAATGCACTGTTTCATTGGGCAACTATGCGGCAAATGAAGTTTAACCACTTAACGACCAGCCACGTAGATCTACGTCGGCTGACTTTGAGTGGTTATACCGGGATGATGCCTCTAGCTAGAGGCATCATCCCGGTACCGTTGTTTGAAGCCGGCGGTCGGCTTTCCGTCGGTAACGATCGATGCGGCTCGGGAGCCGCTCGATCGTTACCCGGGGGGCGGGAGGGGACGTCCCCCCCCCTCCCGCTGCCTTCCGCGGCTTTGCTCGGGGCTCCCGTCCCACCGGGAGCCCCGAGCACCCAGCCGGCACGTCCGCCGGCTGGATGGAGTCCCGATGAATGCCGGAAACGGCATCGATAGGGTCTCCGATGACGTAACCCGGAGGCGGCGTCCATGACGTCACATCCGGGTTACCGTGCCGCAAAAGGCGGCAGATTTAAAAAACGGCTGTATGCAAAAATGCCGTTTTTGGCGTTTTGCATACAGGGAAGTGTAGTGGGGGGGTTTGGGGTCTTTTAGACCCTCGATCCCTCCATAAAGTGTACCTGTCACACATATTGCTGTCACAAGGGATGTTTACATTGCTTGTGACAGCAATAAAAGTGATCAGATTTTTTAAAAAACCTGTAATAAAGTTAAAAAAAAAAGAAAAAATAAATAGGAAAAAAAAAAAAAAAAAAAAATTTAGCCGCCCCTGTCACCGTTAGCTCGCGCACAAAAAAAAACGTATACGCAAGTCGAGCCGCAAATGAAATCGCTGTTCAAACCACACATGTGAGGTATCGCCGCGATCGCCAGAGCGTGGGCAATAATTTAAAAAAAAGAGCTACACTCTAACTCAAAACTGGTAACCGTTAAATAAATTTAAAGCGTCGCAGATTGAGATCTCTATTGACCGTAGTTTGTCGCCATCCCACGGGGGGGCGCAATTTTAAACCGTAACATGTTTGGTATCTATTTACTCGGCGTGACATGTTCTTTCACAATATACAAAAAAAATGGGCTAACTTTACTGTTTAGTATTTTTTTAAATTAGTGAAATGTGATTTTTCAAATTTTTTCCAAAAAAATGGCGTTTTAAAGACCGCTGCGCAAATACCGCGTGACAAAAAATTTTGCAATGACTGACATTTTATTCTCCAGAGTCTTTGCTAAAAAAATATATATAATGTTTGGGGGTTCTAAGTAGTTTTCTAGGAAAAAATACTGGTTTTAACGTGTGAACAAAAAGTGTCCGAAATAGGGCTGGGGGTAAAGTGGTTAATGTTGATAAATGTAAAGTTATGCACTTGGGGGTAAGAATATGCATGCAGCATACATACTAGGGGGAGTAGAACTGGGGGAATGCATAGCGGAGAAGGATCTGGATGTTCTGGTAGCTCATAAGCTTAATAATAGCATGCAATGCCAAGCTGCGGTTTCCAAAGCAAGCAAAGTCCTTTCTTGTATTAGGAGAGGCATGGACTCCAGAGAGAGAGAGATCATTTTGCCGCTGTAAAAATCATTAGTAAGACCTCATCTGGAATATGCAGTTCAGTTTTAGGCATCAGTTCTCAAAAAGGATATCAGGAAACTGGAGAAAGTGCAGAGAAGAGCAACAAAACTGATAAGAGGCATGGAGGAGCTCAGCTATGAGGAAAGATTAGAGGAACTGAATTTATTCTATCTTGAGAAGAGGAGATTAAGGGGGGATATGATCACCGTGTATAAATACATAAGGGGGGATATGATCACCATGTAGAAATACATAAGGGGTCCATATAGTGAACTTGGTGTTGAGTTGTTCACTTTAAGGTCATCACAGAGGACAAGGGGGCACTCTTTACTTCTAGAGGAAAACAGATTTCATCTCCAAATTTGGAAAGGTTTCTTCACAGTAAGAGCTGTGAAAATGTAGAATAGACTCCCTCCAGAGGTGGTTCTGGCCAGCTCACTAGATTGCTTTAAAAAAAAGGCCTGGATTCTTTCCTAGGTGTACATAATATAAATGGCTACTAATATTTATAGGTAAAGTTGATCCAGTGAATATCAGATTGCCTCTCGGGGGATCAGTAAAGGAATTTCTTTCCCCTGCTGTAGCAAATTGGATCATGCATTTGCTGGGTTTTTTTCGCCTTCCTCTGGATCAACTGCGGGTAAAGGATTGTGTATATGGGATTGTATGGTTGGGTTTTCATTACTTTTTTTTTTTTGTTGGTTGAGCCAGATGAACTTGTGTCTTTTTTCTACCTGACTTATGTAACTATGTACTGAGATCCATGGCTTTTTTCTGGCTATATACTATTCATTTTAATTAGACTGTTACAAGTTCTTACATTGCTTCGCTATTGCAAACCTTCAATACAAAAATTTTCAAAACAGAAAAATAGTTTGTCAAACCATTCTGCCTTGTGACCATTCAGTCAACTCATTTTGGTTGAAAGTCCTTAGCATGTCATCCAGACCTTTCATTAAGGGCCAGTTCACGCCATAAAAACGCAGTCCGGATGCCTTCCAGATGATTTTCTGTATGAGCGTTTTTGACGAGTTTTTGATGCAGTCCACTGCATCTTTTTCTCTTCTCTCTTCTTAACCTTAAACACTTGCCGACTGCCTGCCAGAGTTTTAATCGGCTGCGCGAAGCGACATAGCCCTACATTGGTCGCATGCACGGAGCTGGGGGGCAAGCGGCAGATGCCGGGGACCACGGGACCGGCGCCCGCGATTGCCACCGGGCACCCTCTATCGCTCCCGCGGAGAGAGAACGGTCAGCCGACCGTTCTTCTCTTTGAAATGATCACAGAGCGCATGTGATCCTTCTATATAAGAACACAGGTCTCTATGGTCATTTCACAAGCCCCCCCCCCCCCACAGTTAGAAAACACCCCCTAGATTTACACTTAACCCTTTGATCACAACTGTGTTAACCCCTTCCCTGCCAGTGTCATTATTACAGTGACAGTGCATATTTTTAGCACTGATTACTGTAGTGATGTCACTGGTCCCCCCAAAAGTGTCAGAAATGTCAGTTAGGGGTCCGATCTGTCCGGCGCAATGTCGCAGTCCCGCTAAAAATCGCAGATCGCCTCCATTACTAGTAAAAATAAATAAATAAAAATGACATAAATCTTTCCCCTAGTTTTTAGATGCGATACTTTTTGCGCAAACCAATCAAAATACGCTTATTGCAATTTTTTACTAAAAATATGTAGCAGAATACAAATTGGTCTACAAGGATGAAAAATTTTGATTTTACATTTTTTTTCTTTTGGGAATGTAATATAGCAAAAAGTGAAAAATATTGTTTTTTTTCCAGAGTTATCGCTCTTGTTTTGTTTATACAATAATAATAATAATACCAAAAATATGTAGCAGAAAACAAATTGGCCTAAAACAGTAAAAAACTTTGATTTTTATATATTTTTTTTTTTGGGAATGTTATATAGCAGAAAGTGAAAAATATATATTTTTTTTACAATTGTTGCTTTTTTTTTTGTTTATAGCGCAAAAAAAAAAAAAAAAACGCACAGGTGATCAAATAGCACCAAGAGAAAGCTTTATTTGTGGGAAAAAAAAGGAGATCAATTTTATTTGGGTACAGCGTCGCACGACCGCGTAATTTTCTGGTAAAGTAATGCAGTGCCGATTCGCAAAAAATGGCCTGGTCATTAACCACTTAAGCCCCGGAAGATTTTACCCCCTTCCTGACCAGGGGGTTTTTGCGATTTTTTACCGCGTGACTTTAACGGACAATTGCGCGGTCGTGCGACGCTGTTCCTAAACGAATTTGACGTTCTTTTTTTCCCACAAACAGAGCTTTCTTTTGGTGGTATTTGATCACCTGTGCAATTTTTACTTTTTGCGCTATAAACAAAAAAAGAGCGTAATTTTGCAAAAATAACAATATTTTTCACATTTTTTTATATGAAATTCCCCCCCAAAAAAATGTAAAAATCAAAATTTTTTAACAATTTTGGCCAATTTGTTTTCTGCTACCTATGTTTGGTAAAAAAAATCGCAAAAAGCGTATTTTGATTGGTTTGCGCAAAAGTTATTGCGTTTACTAAGGGAAAGATTTCTGTCATATTTGGTGTTTTTTTTTTTTAACGCGCAATGGCGGCGGTCTGCGATTTTTTTGCGGTACTGCGACATTGCGGTGGACAGATCGGACCCTTGACTGACATTTTTGACACTTTTGGGGTTACCAGTGACATTACTGCAGTAATCAGTGCTATACATATGCACTGTTACTGCAAAATGACACTGGCAGGGAAGGGGTTAACTTTATTGGGGAGGGAGGGGTTAAGTGTGTCCCTAGGGGCGTGCTTTCTACTGTTATTGGCTGTGGCTACTAGTGTAGGAACAGTGATCAACGGTCCTACATAGTAGAACCGTCTGATCACTGTTTCTACACAGGGGAGAATGACAGGCGGCTTGTTTACATTAGCCGCCTGCCTTTCTCCCTCTGCACCGATGATCGGCGTGTGACCAGCGGACATCGGGTCTGCCGGTCACACGCACTAACTTCCCTGTGAACGAGCCTCCGCGGGCGCGCGCTCGCCCGCTATTGGCTCACAAGGAAGTGACAGGCAAGTGACGTACCGGTACGTCACTCTGTCTGGCCGGGGCTGACCGTCGCAGTATATAGTCGTGCGGCGGTCGGCAACCGGTTAAGGGGGCAAATCCTTCCGGTCCAGAGCTGGTTAAATAAGGACATGTGTGTTCTTGTGTGTTTTTGGTGTGTTCTATTGAGTCTTTGATGCATTTTACAGCGTTCCTGTACAGTCCAGTGCAGGAAAAATGCAGAATGTTCTACTTTTTCTACTGGAACTGGAACGCCATGGAACTGCAAGCACTGGTGTGAACTATGCTGTTGGAAATCCTATAACTTACTTTCCATGCATTTTTAATGCACTGGGCTGCATGTGGTGTGAACTGGCCCTAAAATCATGTACAATCTTCCTAAATGAAAACCACATTCACAGTTAGAATTTTGTTCGTTCGAGATAGTTTTTTCCATCCTGCTCCTTTAAACTTTCAAACACAATCACCGATTTGATGGCATTACGGCCCCTTTCACACTAGCGGACCGTTCAGATCCGCCTGTCAGTTTTTCAGGCGGATCTGAACGGTCCCCCCATGTATCTCTATGGGGCAGCGGATGTCAGCAGAGACATGTCCGCTGACCTCAGATCCGATCCGTCCAATCTGAACGGATGGAAACCCTATTTTCCATCCGTCTGGCGGATCCGTTCTCATCCGATTCCCCCATAGAGAACAGCGGGGACCTGACAGCTCCGTCTCTGCACACAGCGAGGAGACAGAGCTGCCATCCGCCTGCTCAGTGCCGGTTCACACTAATACGACTTGTCAGGTGACTTGGTCAGCCTGGCAAGTCGTGCACCGTCGCAGTCATTGTGTAGTACAGGACCCGTTCTAATAGGAGCGACACAAGTCGCTCCGACTTTGAAAAAGGTTCCTGTACTACTTCGGGGCGACCTGGAGGCGACTTGCATTGACATTAATTTTATGAAGTCCGTGCAAGTCGCGCTGAAGTCGCGCTGCAAGCGACTTCACAGGTCGCCCCCTAAGTCGGAGCGACCTAATGTGAACGGAGGCTTAGTGGGGGATCGACGGATCGAACCCCCGCTGAGAAAAACGGAGTCCGCCGACGGACTCCCATGTGTGAAAGGGGCCTAACCATTTGAAAATCTAATAAACATTCTGAAGGCAAAGATTTTCAAACAGAATTCTTCTGGTCTATGGACAGCTTTATGTAACGTTTTCAGGTTTGGGAGGACTTTTTGACATGGGTGGCAGGCGGCTGTGGTTTTACCACATCTTAAACCCCACCAATCCTCAGCCAATGAAATTCTAACATTACAGATGAACAAGACTGTACACATACAATGGCCATGATGCTTTGCAGCCGTTTTAACCTCGGAGTTTGACAGGCAGTGGCTATCAAACTTGCCCATGGGGGTGCCATTTTGGGACTAAATTCCCCTCGGGATTAAAAAAGAAAAATAGATATTGAGGAGGTGTCAGTAATGCCTCCTGAACGCCTGCCAGCCGCTGCTATACAGCCCTTTGTAAAGCTATCCACCCCAGATTTCTTATTAGAGGGTGGTAGGTAGTGCCACTCATGTGAAAGAGCCCTGATAACTTCTATAGGACACAAAAATAGCCACTTTCATGAAAAACCACCAAGCAGTGAATGGCCGTATCTTGGCTGGGGAGGATAACCTGAGTTCAATTGGATCCCATAACGTCTTCTAAGGTAGTGGTGTCACCTAAGTTAAAAAACGAAGAAGACCCCCCCAAGAAAGAAATGTGACATGCTATACAGCACTTGTTGGAAAGTGGATGCAGCTGTGGGTATTTATCGTCAAGGGGTGAGCCAGATTTTTTTTCCTCTACCAAACTCCAAATGCTGTCCAAAGACTAATTTATTTATTTTTTTTTAAAGTATAGATAAACTCCATTTAAATGATACTTTGTATGGTAAATTTTGACCTAAATATATATATACATTTATATATATACACATATATACATATAAACAAGTAAAGCTGCTAAATGATAAATGTGATAAACAAATACAGTGAAAGATATCCCTAAAGGTATCCAAATAAAAATAAATAAAGACAAAGTGATATCAAATACTCATGTGCTCTTGCAATTAAATAAATGAAGTGACATCCAATAATATCAGAAACATAAATCACAGTGTCCAATAAATTATGTAGGTAAAGTCCAAAGATGAGTATAGCAGTGCTCAAAAGCAAACCTCCACCGCTCAATAATGCTATCACCGTGCTGAAGTGAATCACGCTATTGCGCTTACCAGAAACGCCATATAATCAGGCATATAGAACTCAGAGGGTGAATCAACCAGCTCAACCAGGACCTTAACACCTCCACTTAGATCGGCAAGATGGTTCCGCTCAGATCAGCCAGATGGTAGACCCCAAAAAATCCGGACAATCCACGGTCCAGCAATGGTCATAAAAGAATGATAACCACCATAGTGAAGTACGTATAGATAAACAATTTATTAAAAAGGTAGAAAACTCACATAAGTAAGCTCAAAACAGCACTTGTCGGCAGGATCCAAAAGAAATGCACACACCTGCCCGACTTCCGGGTATTGTGTGGCATCGTCAGCACGCCTTCCCTACACGTTTCGTCATAAATGTGTAGGGAAGGCGTGTAGGGAAGGTCATAAATGACGTCTTCCATTGCTCCACTGACCATGTGGTGTACGTTTTGAAGTGCCCATGTAATTTATTATATGTAGGACGGACTATAAGAAAAATGCGAACCCGGATAGGTGAAGACCGGAGGTTAATCCACAAAGGGTGCGATAAACATAGCGTCCCCTGCCACTTCCTACAAATCCACAAAAAAGATCTTAAGGTGCTTGAGGTAATGGCTATAGAATCCATCCCTAAAGGCACCTTGACTGACAATTAGAGATTCTCCCTCTTATGTAAGAGGGAGACCTTTTGGATATTTAAATTTGGGTCCTTGGCCCCTGGGGGCTTGATTGAGGAGTTGGAGGTACACATAATAGTGTAATCAGTCTGTGCGTTTTTTTTTTTTTTTTTTTTTTACATATATTTTTTATATTTCAGTATTATCTTTACATCTAGTCATTCTATTAGTATTTGCATTTATTTATTTATTTATTTTTATATATATATATATTTTTTATGCATTTTTATTATGCGTTTGATATATATATATATATATATATATATATATACATACATATATATTTCACTATTATTATTATCTTTACATTCAGTCATTTCTATTTGTATTTGCATTTATTTATTTATTATTATTTTATTTTTTTTATGCGTTTTTCATTATTCCTTCTCATATTTGCAGTTTTATGTTTGTACCAGTACTGAATGCATATGTCCACTATCATTACCAACTGTTTATGCAGTAGCAATTGCTTTTATCTATGTTCCTTTTTATAATTTTCATAAGAGTGGATGTTGAGGGGTTAATGATGACATCCAGACACTGGGTGCCGGCCCCCTCCTCCACCTTAAATGTTCAGGTTGCTGTCCCCCCCCCGTGACTTTGACAAAGCACAGCAGTGCGAAACATGTCGTCACGGCAACCCTGATGCTTTCCAGGCCGGGTCCCGACTCTTGCTGACGCCGCTTCCGAGTAGCGACCTCCGCTGTGGATACCTCTGGTTGGCGGCTCCACGGCATTTCTACACTGCTTCGGTGCGAGCAGCCACACTATCGGGTGGGAGGAAGCCACGCCACCCTGCCGGCTGGTCTGGTCTGCTTTTGGCACATAAGATCCTTCTCCCTCCGGCCTGGTTCCCTGTTGTGATCATCTACACAGTTCCGGCTCACCCAGCGGCTCGGTCATCCTGTGACCCCCAGCAACGCCACAGATCTGGTTTGGAACACATTCTATTATGTTTTAATTATCACTACATATATTTTTTATAAATAAACTTTTCAAGGTTTTCCATCAAGCCTGCCTGAGTTACATTGTAGACTATGTACCGTGGGATAGCGCTGCTGCCCCTCCCCCCCAATCAGGGGCGCTCAAAATGCTAAATGTATGCCTAGAGGGTGCTTTCTAACTGTGTGAGGGATGGGCTTATGGAATGAACACAGAGACCTGTGATCCTAAATAGGAGGGACACAGGAGCCCTGTGTTGATAACTGAGAGAACAACGGTCTGCTGAGTTTACAACAGCAGACCGCCGTGGTCTCTCCACGGGGAGCAATCGTGGGTGCCCAGCAGCAATTGCGGCCCCGCAGATCAGTTTCCCTGTTGGCGAATGGGCGTGCAGGCGCCCCCACGAACTGTGGTCACAGTTCTTCATTATCAGCTGCTGTCTGATCTAACAAAGGGGTAAAAATCTAGAAACTGCCCTCTTGCATCACCTGTTATTGAGGCATAGCTTAGTCATTGTGGGGACAAAGACACTGTTAGACTGTCCATAAATTATTAGATTATTATTATCGGCCATGACACCGTCTCTTTAGGAACATCTAAAAGGTAAGAAATATATATATTATTATTTTATTATTTATTTATTATTTATATTATTTATTTATTATTTTATTTTATTTATTTATTTATTAAAGAGTAACTCCACTTTTGTTGAGAAAAAAACATTCCCCTCTGGGTGATCTCTGTACATTGCAGGGATTTTAACAAACTTTGTTGCAGATTCCTATCTTTTGTCTTTATGAAGAAATCATTGTTTGTTCCTCTGTGCTGAGTGGGTCTAATGGGAGTGGTTTCATAATTATCTATCAGCTGTGGCAGCTGCAGGGCTCTAATGAGGAAAGCTGCTGGGCCTGCATCCCTTTAGACCTGTTCTTATTGGGAGTATCTCACCAAAAATGACATTTATGTTGCAGGGGATGCCAGAAATCTGACTTGTATCTTAGTGCAGACTTCTGGGAAAATTGGTGAGCCAAGCACACAAGCAGGAAATTATGTTTCTGGGGGTGTGGTCAGTATACATTCTGTGTACAGAACAGCTCCAGGTGGCCATATTGCATTTCATTTTCAGAAAATTACAACAGCTGCAGATTGAAAAGGAAAGGACATTTTTAATAACATTCAATTACAATATGATTTGTGTCTCAATTGTATACGCTATATTGTTTTTTCTTTATTTGCTGATTTTTTTTCCCACGAAAGTGGAGTTATCCTTTAACCGGTTGCCGATCGCTTACCGCATATTTACTGTGGCAGACGGCGCCGATTGCCGCCTGACACCCGCGATCGCTCCCCGCTGAGAGAGAAGGACGGGCAGCTGTTGTAAACAGAGCTGACCGTTCTTCTCCCTGGAATGATCACAGAGCTCCTGTGATCCTTCTATATAGGATTACATGTCTCTATGGTCATTTCAGAAGCCACGCCCACCCACAGTTAGAATCACTCCCCTAGGCTCACATTTAACCCTTTGGCAGGGAAGGGGTTAATGCAGTGGTGATCAGTGTCATTATTACAGTAACAGTGCATATTTTTAGCACTGATTACTGTAGTAATGTCAATGGTCCCCCCCCAAAAGTGTCAAAAATGTCAGTCAGGGGTCCGATCTGTCCACTGCAATGTCGCAGCTCCGCTAAAAATCGCAGATTGCCGCCATTACTAGTAAAAAAAAAAAAAAAACAATAATAATGACATAAATCTTTCCCGTAGTTAATAGACTCAATAACTTTTGCGCAAACCAATCAAAATTTGCTTATTGCAATTTTTTTTTTTTTTTACCAAAAATATGTAGCAGAAAACAAATTGGCCTAAAATGTTAAAAACTTTTGATTTTTAATTTTTTTTTTTGAGAATGTTATATAGCAGAATGTGAAAAATATTGTTTTTTTTTTTTTCAGAATTGTCGCTCTTTTTTGATTAACCCTTTGATTGCCCCTGATGTTAACCCCTTCCCTGCCAATGCCCTTAGTACAGTGACAGTGCATTTATTTAGCACTGATCACTGTATTGGTGTCACCGGTCCCCAAAAAGTGTCACAAAGTGTCAGATTTGTTCGCCGCAATATTGCAGTCCCACTAAAATTCGCTGATCGCCGCCATTACTAGTAAAACAAAATAAATAAAAATTCAATAAATATATCCCATAGTTTGTAGATGTTAAAAACTTTTGTGCAAACCAAACAATATACGCTTATTGGGATTTTTTTTAACCAAAAATATACGCAAAATACATATTGGCCTAAACTAATGAAGAAATTTGTCTTTTTTTTTTTACATTTTTTTATTGGATGTGTTTTATAGCAGAAAGTAAAAAAATATATATTTTTTAAAAATTGTCACTAGTCAATTGGGTGTCTGATCTGTCCGCCACAATGTCGCAGTCCCGCTAAAAAACGCAGATTGCCGCCATTACTAGTAAAAATAAATAAATAAATAAAAATGACACCAATCTTTCCCCTAGTTTTTAGATGCGATAATTTTTGCGTAAACCAATCAAAATACGCTTATTGCAATTTTTTTTTTTTTTACCAAAAATATGTAGCAGAATACAAATTGGCCTAAAAGGATGAAAAATTTAGATTTTTACATTTTTTTTTGGGGGGGGGGGTGTTAAATAGCAGAATGTGAAAAATATTGATTTTATTTTTTTCAGAATTGTTGCTATTTTTTTGTTTATAGCGTAAAAAATAAAAATCGGACAGGTGATCAAATACCACCAAAAGAAAGCTCTGTTCGTGGGGAAAAAAGGACATCAATTTTATTTGGGTACATTGTCGCACAACTGCGCAATTGTCCGTTAAAGTAATGCAGTGCCGAATCGCAAAATATGGCCTGGTCTTTAAAGGGGAAAATCTTCCGGTCCAGAAGTGGTTAAGGTTCCTAATTAAATTAGCTTTACCAAGAGCTGGATAAATATGAATCCACAAAAACAATATGGAAGTCACGGGCCGTGACGTGACCATAAGTTTGATAGTAAGAAGGCATGAAGAAGGTACCACATATGAGAAATAGGTGGCGACGCGTTTCACATATCTATATCAGTGTTAATACGCCAACATCTGTCTGTAACATCTGGTTCTTTCTCTGCTCAGCCACAAAACCAGGATGAAATCCAGCTAAAACCCAACGCCTGGCTTTAATTTGTTATAAAAACTGTCAGAATTAGCAGCCCAATTCCTGCTTCCTTCAGTGGCTGATTGTGAACACGGATTGTGGGGGAAGTAAGGAAATTAAATCTGGGTCAAATGCAAAGCTGTCAAATAAACAAACAGAGGATCACAAGTCCGATGCGATTATATACACATGATAGCACAGCCAGTCAGCATATAGCGGTGCACAATGTCTTCGATCATACCCTCCCCTCCCCCTCCCGTATCACAGTATACCAGATGACATCTTTAAATGACCCAACTGTGATAGGACTCTGAATGCTGAGATGTGATCACATTTCAGACTATACGCCAAGAGGACATGTGACCGTGGACATACACTCACCGGGCACTTTATTAGGGACACCTGTTCAATGGCTTGGTTACACAAATTGCTAATCAGCCAATCACATGGCAGCAACTCAATGCATGTAGGTATCTAGACGTGGTGAAGACGACTTGCTGAAGTTGAAACTGAGCATCAGAATGCAAAAGAAAGGGGATTTAACCTGTTTTGCCGACCGCCCGCCGCAGTTATAGTAGCTGTACGTCGCTCGCTCTTGGGAGTCTAGGGGGCGAGCGCGCGCTGGCGTGCTCCCGCCCCCGCTCCTCAGCAGGGAATCCAATGCAGCGGGCAGGCGGCTCCGATTACCTGACACCCACGATCGCTCCCCGCTGAGAGAGAAGGACGGGAAGCTGTTGTAAACACAGCCGACCGTTCTTCTCCCTGGAATGATCACAGAGCCCCTGTGATCCTTCGATATAGGGTCAGAGGTCTCTATGGTTATTTCAGAAGCCACGCCCCCCCCCCCCCCCCCCCACAGTTAGAATCACTCCCCTAGGCTCACATTTAACCCATTGATCACCCATAATGTTAACCCCTTCCCTGCCAGTGTCATTATTACAGTAACAGTGCATATATATAGCACTGATTACTGTAGTAATGTCACTGGTACCCCCAAAAGTGTCAAAAATATCAGTTAGGTGTCCGATCTGTCCGCCGCAATGTCGCATTCCTGCTAAAAATCGTAGATCACCTCCATTACTAGTAAAAAAAATTAAAAAAATGACAAATCTTTCCTGTAGTTTGTAGACGCGATAACTTTTGCGCAAACCAATCAAAATATACGCTTATTGCTATTTTTTTTACCAAAAATATGTTGCAGAAAATAAATTGGCCTAAAATGTTAAAAAAATTTTGATTTTTTAATTTATTTTTTGGGGAATGTTATAAAGCAGAATGTGAAAAATATTGTTTTTTTTTTCAGAATTGTCGCTCTTTTTTTGTTTATAGCCCAAAAAATAAAAATCGCACAGGTGATCAAATATCACCAAAAGAAAGTTCTATTTGTGGAGAAAAGGACCTCAATTTTATTTGGGTACAGCGTCACATGACCGTTAAAGTAACGCAGTGCCAAATCGCAAAATAGGGCCTGGTCAGGAAGGGGGCAAATCAACCATCTCTCGGGTTTACAGAGAAAATATCCAGTGAGCGGCAGTTGTGTGGAGGAAAATGTCTTCTTGTCAGAGGTCAGAGGAGAATGGGCAGACTGGTTCCAGATTATAGACAGGCAACAGTATGTCCCGGTTCACATATATGCGATGCAGGAACCCTGCGAATCCACTGCATTCAACTCGCAGGCAGTTCACACTGCCATAGGCGAATCGCCGGGGGTGTCAATACAAAGTTAACAACACCCCCAGATCCGCATATCGCAGTGCAAACTGACAGTTCGGACATGAATCGGATCGCATGGGTGTGAACACCATGAGATCCAATTACGGTGGGGACCCAAAAAAGGGTCCTGTGCGAGTTGTATCCGAATGTGATGCGAATTCAGCCAAACCATCTGTATGGCTGAATTCGCATCGCACAGACATCGCATGTGATTTGCAGAGCAGTGCGCTCCGAATCACATGTGATCTCTTTCATCGCACTAATGTGAACCTCCCGCCTCCTTCCGCGGCTCGCCCGGGTCTCCCGTCCCACCAGGAGACCCAGGAATCCTACCTCCACCGCAGTAGGATCAGACATGACATCACTTCCGGGTAGTGGCGGCGCCGAATTCAAAAAATTTACAGCATTAAAAACAGCCAAACTTGGCGTTTTGAATACTCAAGTGCAGAGGAGGGGGTTGGGGTCTTTTAGACCCCCAGATCCCTCCACCACAGTACCTGTAGACATTAAAAATTTTTTTTTTAATGTCCGAAAATATCTGCCGATACCGATGACCAAAATATCGGCATTGGTATCGGCGGTAAAAAACAATATCGGTCGATCACTAATTCGGGGGGGGGGGGGTTTGGCCCTGCCAGGTAGGCTGTACGGGGCCCCGTGCTTTCTAACAGCAGCCCTGCAGATAGCTAAAAAGATCACTGGTGTCAGTGGGAACTGTCATGCCTACCCCTACCATTAACGCTCAGGCACTATCGCTGGCTGGGTATCCTTCACCTATAGCAGCCCCCCTTTCCCATAAGGCAAGCAGACCTAGGGGTACTCGGTTGCCCCGCAGGTCTTATACACAATGCTATAGTGCTTGGCTACCACACCGGGGCAGGTATGATCTAAGCGCAGCAAATGGGTACTTGCGGTTGGCAGACAGGCTGGGTTTAAGGCAGGCTGAGTTCAGAGAGTAGTCCAATGTTCAATTCAAGATCAATATCAAGGAAATTCAAACTAACAGGCAGGGCGGGGATCAGGCTCAGGCAAGTGTCAAGGCACAGGATCAAGGCAGGCAAACAGGGACCAACTAAAATCTCATTTTTTTGTTTTGTATAAAAATAACAAACATGTTATACTTACCTCCTCTGTGTAACGGTTTTGCACAGAGCAACCCGGATCCTCCTCTTCTCAGGTTCCCCGCCAACACTCCTGGCCCCTCCCACCTGCAGGTAGCTTGCTATAGGGTCACCTGAGTTGAGCCGCTGCTCTGTTTGTCCACTCAGATACGTAGCAATGGCTCGGCCCCGCCCCCTCTCTCTTGATTGGCTCACGGACTTTGATTTTTTTTTCTTTATTTAAATTTTATTGAATTTTCCATCTAAAATAGACAAAAACTTATCAAACAGGTTTTCATATATACTCCACAAAAAAAAACAAACCTGACCTTCCCCATCCTTCCTAATATTTCTCTTCAATATCATCTAATTTAAACTCACTCTGCTCCTTTTTTACTTCATTTATTCACAGTTTTTAATAGTTGAGTATTTTAATATAAACCCCTTATCCTCCTACCCATCCTAACTTTCTCTCTACTATCCTAATATTTCTACATCCAATTTGAGTCTCACTTCCTAACTCTTCCCTGATTATTCCAATATTCCTATTTCTTCGATGGATCCTAAATATTCATTTCCACATATTTTCTAGATTTTTTAAACTCCCCCCATTTTTTTAATCATATACATTGGGTATTCCCCTTGTCTGCTACCAATATATTCCATATTATAAGCACTGTACCTAAACAAATTTGACGTCCTTTTTTTCCCACAAGCAGAGCTTTCTTTTGGTGGTATTTGATCACCTGTGCGATTTTTACTTTTTGCGCTATAAACAAAAAAAGAGCGTCAATTTTGCAAAAATAACAATATTTTTCACATTTTTTTATATGAAATTCCCCCCAAAAAAATGTAAAAATCAAACTTTTTTAACATTTTCGGCCAATTTGTTTTATGCTACATATGTTTGGTAAAAAAAAACGCAAAAAGCGTATTTTGATTGGTTTGCGCAAAAGTTATTGCGTTTACTAACAAAGGGAAAGATTTTTGTAATTTTTGTTGTTTTTTTTTTACGCGTAATGGCGGCGATCTGCGATTTTTTTTGCGGTACTGCGACATTGCGGCGGACAGATCGGACCCTTGACTGACATTTTTTACACTTTTGGGGTTACCAGTGACATTACTACAGTAATCAGTGCTATAAATATGCACTGTTACTGTAAAATTACACTGGCAGTGAAGGGGTTAACTTTTTTTGAGAGGGCGGGGTTATGTGTGTCCCTAGGGGCGTGATTCTAACTGTGATTGGCTGTGGCTTGAGGTGTAGGAACAGTGATCAATGGTCCTACATAGTAGAACCGTGTGATCACTATTCTTACACAGGGGAGAATGACAGGCGGCTTGTTTACATTAGCCGCCTACCTTTCTCCCTCTCCACCCGACGATTGCGAGTGACTGGCGGTCACACACGCGGGGGGGAGGGGCGTGACCGCGCCTCCGGCGGCGCGCTCGCGCTCCCGAGACCCTCACAGGCTAGCGGTCGGCAAGCGGTTAAAGGACGTGTTGCAAACACTATCACAAGCATGACACTAAAGCCTAGTGCACACGGGCCGAATGTTAGGTGACATCGGCCGGTTCAAACCAATAATATTGATTGGTTTGCACAAAACTTACAGCGTCTACAAACAATGGGATATATTTATGGAATTTTTATCTATTTAATTTTTTTTTTGCTAGTAATGGCGGTAATTAGCAACTTATAGTGGGACTGTGATATTGCGACGGATAATTGGACACTGACACTTTTTTTGGAACAAGTAACACTAATACAGTGATCAGTGCTAAAAAAAAATTGCACTGTCACTGTACTAATGACACTGGCTGGTATGGGGTTAACATCCAAGGCAATCAAAGGGTTAAATGTGTTCCTAGGGAGTGCATACTAGCTGTGTGTGTGTGTGTGTGTGTGTGTGTGTGTGTGTGTTTGTGAGGTGCTTCTACTGTGGGAAGGCAGAGATCCGTGTTTCTGCTTAGCAAGAACACATGATCATTACCTTCCTTTGTCACAGAACGTTAATCTGTCTGTGTCTCAAACGATCGGCGGGTCCCAGCAGACATCGCGTCCTCTGGACCTGCTGATTGGCTCCTGCTGTGTCCAATCACAGCAGGAGCGGGTCGCTGGCGGGGCACATGCGCGCCCCAGATGCAGAAGTGCAGTTTTACACACATGTACGTGATTCTGCACACCGGAGCCGCTGCCCCGCAGTAAATGTACGTGGGGCGATCTGCAAGAGGTTAAGAGATGATTTTTAACTAGTTTTCAAATTACTGCATATTTATGTATATACATACTGTGTGTGTATATATAAATATATATATACTGTATACAAGCAAATCCATTAGCATTACAAAAGCCAAAGGGCATCACAAGACAGAGCACATCACGTTTGAGAATGTGATAATATAATCTCTATTATACTCTCTATTACAAAAAAAAATTAATTGTATGGATATAAATATATATATACAGTATCTCACAAAAGTAAGTACACCCCTCACATTTTTGTAAATATTTTATTCTATCTTTTCATGTGACAACACTGAAGAAATGACACTTTGCTACAATGTAAAGTAGTGAGTGTACAGCTTGTATAACAGTGTAAATTTGTTGTCCCCTCAAAATAACTCAACACACAGCCATTAATGTCTAAACCGCTGGCAACAAAAGTGAGTACACCCCTAAGTGAAAATGTCCAAATTGGGCCCAATTAGCCATTTTCCCTCCCCGGAGTCATGTGACTCGTTAGTGTTACAAGGTCTCAGGTGTGAATGAGGAGCAGGTGTGTTAAATTTGGTGTTATCACTGTTAGATAATTCAGTTTTCCAGCTGGGTTCTGTAAGCAAGTGAGTGCTGGAGAAAGAAGAGAAGCTGTACATAGAGACTGTATACAGGACTGTATATAGGAAAAGTTGTCCCTGAAGTTTGTTCTGAAGTCAAGTGGGCATCCCATAATTTCCCGTCCCTATCCAAGTTATTAACCCCCCAATAAAACAAAAACAAGAAGGTCATGGACTGCTCTCTGACTCAAGTGTGCCTTGAAGATTTGGAGTGCCTGGCTGTGCAGGATGGGGGGGACCCCAGTACTCCTTAGGGAGTGTGCTACATCTATATAAATCCAAAACTGGTTTGGAGACACTCATGGGTCTTGCAGAGGAGGAAGATTAAAAACAGAAGTGTTTTTATCGTCAACGTTTCCAGCTCAGTCCATCATTCTCAAGACAATGGGGTTTATTTACTAATTACAAATCCAAGTACAATTACGATTACTATTGAGTGCACTTGGAGGTGCAGTCGCTGTAGATCTGAGGGGAAGCTCTTCTGATTTTCTATCATCCAATCATGTGCAAGCAAAAATGCTTTTTTTTTTTTTTTCCTTGCATGTCCCCCCCCCCCCCCCCCCCCAGATCTACCCAAACTCGCTTATTCATGTCTTTATGGACCTTGCTTTGTGCACTGGTGCGCAGTCATGTTGGAACAGGAAGGGGTCATCCCCAAACGGTTCCCACAAAGTTGGGAGCATGAAATTGTCCAAAATGTCTTGGTATGCTGATGTTTTAAGAGTTCCCTTCACTGGAACTAAGGGGCCAAGCCCAACCCCTGAAAAACAACCCCACACCATAATCCCCCCTCCACCAAATGATTTGGACCAGTGCACAAAGCAAGGTCCATAAAGACATGGATGAGCGAGTTTGGGGTGGAGGAACTTTACTCCTGACCTCAACCCTATAGAACACCTTTGAGATGAATTAGAGCAGAGATTGTGAGCCAGGCCTGACCTCACAAATGCGCTTCTGGAAGAATAATCAAACATTCCCATAGACACACTCCTAAACCTTGTGGACAGCCTTCTCAGAAGAGTTGAAGCTGTTATAGCTGGAAAGGGTGGGCAACTCAATATTGAACCCTACGGACTAAGACTGGGATGCCATTAAAGTTCATGTGTGTGTAAAGGCAGGCGTCCCAATACTTTTGGTAATATAGTGTATATATTGTACATACACAAACACACATTTTTTTTTTTTCCGTTATCTTTTGCTCAGAGGCTTTGCTCTGTCTGGAATTATTAATTAGGTAATTTTACATATTATTTTTTTAAAAACAGAGGACAAAGCTGGACCAGTCATGCAGACAGACAAATGAACATTGTTCACAGCAAGAACAGAATTCCAAGCTCAATGTGCCCATTTTAATGGCACTGCTGTCAGAATATATTTCCAGCCCCGTGTCTGAGGACATAGCGGGACGTTAATACCTTAGGAACAGCATGCTGTCACTTCCTGCACTCTGGCACCTTTGCGAGACGGGCTCTCGCTTTGCCAGGAACGACAATAAAAAATGAGTTTTGGACATGATGGGATGGGAGGGTAGACACTCCTGGGTTGGCATACCAGGACACATGAAATAATTATTATTGTGCAAAAACTACGAACCATTTCTACCCATATACATCCATTATGTGACTGCTACAATATATCAATCTTACTGGTTCTTCCAGACAGTGCCGGGACAAGGCCACCCAGAGCCCAGGGCGAAAATGGCACACTGCGCCCCCCCCAAGACGTATGAGCATTATGTGTTAGCAAAAATCCCCCAACCCCCCCCCCCCCCCCCACAAAAAAAAAATTGAGAACTAATATGCATTCTTATCCTCAAAGCATAAATTCCCCCTCCTTTCCGGGTCAAATCCACCTCCCTGATGAAATCCCCCCTCAGCACAAATCTTTACCTCCCCCTCCTTATCCATCCTCCCTTCCAGCTCAAATCCTCCCTCTCCCCAGCACACCTCCCCCCCCCCCCCAGAAAAAACACTCCTCCTAGCACAAATCCTCTACTCCTCAAATCTCCTCCCTTGAGTACACAACTTCTCCCTCCCCACACCAAATCCACCCTTCCAGCACAAATTCCCCCTCCTAACACAAATCCTCCTAGTGCACATACCCCAAAAATCCCCCCTCCTAGCACAAATCCTCTCCCTCCCCCCCAAATCACCTTTTCTAGCAAACCCCCCAAAAATGTCCCCCTCCTAGAACAATTTTTACCCACTGCTACCCCCAAATTCCCCCCACCTAACAAAGATCCCCTCCCCCCAATCTCCTTGTGGTGCCCCCCTCATCTCACATAATACCACAGTGCCCAGGGCAGCAATCCCTCCTGCCCACCCCTTGTACCGGCCCTGCTTCCAGGTTCAAAAATGAAAAACATTTATCTGTTCTTGAACTAATCCTAACATTATGGAAGTGGCCTACAAAAAGCAATTGCAAAGTGATAACAAATACAAGCTAGCACTATAAAATACACAAATCAACACAAATAAGACAGCAGCTTGTAGACCAATATATAGAGTCCTTTAAATATTAAAGTAGTATTAAATCCTAAACTAAAAATTATTATAAAAGACTTATATAGCCCCAACCAGAGCTGCTGATAAGGCAGTACAGCCAGCCCTCCTGTACTTGAACTAAAGGGGGGCCTGGGCTGCCAGCATCTCCTCCTCTCCCTTCCTCTGGCTGCACTGCAAGGGGATTGGTTCTTGCACATGCACCCCTTCCATCTGCTGTCCGCGCCCCCCCCCCCCGTGTGCTCTTTCCGCCGCAGAGCTGCCGGGTTCCCTCCTCTCCTGTTGGCAGCTGCTGCAGGCACACAGGAGATGCCATTTACTGGTGCCTTCCTTCCCTGAATGAACACAGTGCGCGATCGATACCAATCACCCCTGTGTCCATTCAACACTGAAACATAGTCAACTGTGTTGACTATGCTTCAGTTTGTGAATGAGCAGGAAACCTCAGAGCACTTCCTATTCATTCATCTGTGCAGCTGGAGCTGTAGAGCAAGGGGCTGATAAATTGATAAATCTATGTCCTCACTCACTTTCAGGCTGGGGGGGTAGGCTGTATGGGGCCCCATGATTGGTAGGGTGGAAAAAGCCAAAAGAAATTTGGGACACAAGGAAGGCAACACAATGTCCTCATTCAAAATGAAGTCAGAGACAACTTTGGGCAGGAATGAAGGACAGGGATGAAGAACTACTTTATCCCTATGGACCACTAAATAGGGACTGCGACAGGATAATGCCACCAATTCAGATACCCTGCGGGCCGAGGTAATAGCCAACAAGAATGTCACCTTCTGGGATAACGTACGCAAGGGAATCTCCAAAATATTCTCAAATGGAGGTTTCTGGGGAACCCAAAGTACTAAATATAAATCCCATGGTGGCAAAAGAGACCGTACAGGTGGAGCCACATGTCGAACCCCCTGAATGAAGATGCAAACTAAAGAGTGCGTGGCTAGGGGTCACTGAAAGAAGATTACCAGGGCAGACACCTGGCCCTTGATAGTACTCAAGGTCAACTTCTGACCAATGCCCTGTTGAAGAAAGGTTAAGATCCGAGCCACAGAAAAGGATCGAGGATGAGTGCCAATGGACTCACACCAAGAAATGGACGTTTTCCACATACGATGGTATATCTTGCTGGAAGATGACTTCCTCGCCTTCACCATAATAGGGATCACTGATCCAGACAGACCTCTATCCCTCAGTCCCTAGCTTTTAATAGCTAAGCCATTAAAACCAGCGACTCTAAAGCAGGATGGTAGATCAGCCCTTGGGACAACTGGTCTTCTCTGAGAGGAAGCCCCCAAGGGACGTTTATGGCCACCAGACTGATTGGAAGATCCTCACCCTTGATTCCTCACAGGAATTGTGGAAGAAGCCTGAGCCGAGGATGATAATGGCCTTAAGGTGGTCTTTAGACGCCTGCGCCATCTGGAGGTTACCCACGTCTACTCCAAAAATCGCCAAAAGGGGAGGGGGGGGCTGTACTTACTCTTCCATGGTGCGGATAACGCTCAAGACAGAATCCTCGCCACCAAAGTAGGGGATCTGTCAGCCAAGGGACCGCTGTGACTCAGACCCAAGCCTGGTCGTATGCGACCCTGCAAGAAGTTTAACTCTGTCCGTGAGGCTATGTCATGGTCGACCTAGCCCCTAGCTGCAGTCTGCTTGCACTCGCTGGCTGGGCTGGGGAGACCACTGGATCTAGATTATCCAGCCCGTCACCCAGCCCAGCAGTTGATTGTAGATCTACCGAGAGAAAAAACAAAGAAGGTGTAAGGAAGGAGAAAAAAAAATTGCTAGGACCAGAGATCCCAGCCGGGAGCCTAGGACCATACTCCTAACTAGACAGATTAAAACTGAATACCTAGAGCAGAGAGGGGAAATATATACCAAGCTGAGGACGGCCCATGGGCATAGCCAGGTGTTTTTTGTTCTGCCTAGTCCTACTCCTGGAGGAGGCAATATAACCCAGTAGTTATAATTTATGGAGTGCTGTGTTCGTCGATGAATGAAAGAGAAAATAACTTTTCTTCCAGAAGAAGTGGCCTCCTTCACTTAGTGACTGCCACCAAATATATGCACAAACCTCCCACCAAAATATTAGACATGGTGGAATAATGAGACTTAGGTTACAGTATATAGTTATGGGGGCTATAAGGTTATTTGGGCTTTCAATTAAGTTCACTGGAAGGACTCCAGTGTAGACCTTGATGTAAGGGTGGACCTTGATGGAGAATCTGATGTATAAGGGGAAAACACTGATGTGGGGGACCTTGATGGGCTCTAGTTTGGATTTTTTTGCTTTTTTTACTGAAGATTTTTCTCTGTAGTTCTGAATCATGTCATGGTGATTATCAAAAAACTCCAGGTATAATGCTATCATTTGTTTACATTTTGTTCATTTATAAAACTGATTGTATTTGACTCGTATATATATTTAAAATGTTGTACAATGTGGCCCTCATACTGAAAAGTTTGGAGACCCTGAGTTGAAGCATACCTAAACCCCTAATTTACAAAAAATGACTATATTGCAGCTAAAGAGTCCTTAGACATTTTCAGCAAGTACAAAAAACATCTGTTGATCACGCCAGTAATGCAATGTCCTTATTGCTTCCTGTGAGATGAATTTTAAGCCAACATGACAGCAATGCTTTCTTTCTTGTGTAAAACTAATAAACCCATCATGCCATGGAGATGAGCAAAAAGGTAGACTCTATTGAAGTCCAGTCTGTGTGGCAACCATGGCTCCCCTCCCATAGACACAGTGGAGTGAGTGAGTATAGCCACCCAGGAACAGGAAGTGTTTTATTTGCAGGATCACCAGGTAAAAATAAAAGGTACAAAAAAAGAAACAAACTATTGCAGCAACCTAAGACAGCATTTATCAACCTTTTTCCAATTGTGGCACCCTTTAAAAGTATGCAAAATCCCATGACTGAAATGTAAATGTTTCTTATCAATTGGAAACCTGAGCCTGAGATGATGCACACAACTGTTTTGGTGAAATTATCTTCACATCAAAAACTCCTTTATGTCAGAGTCTCCCTATCACATCAGATTACCCCCATCACCATGTCTTATCATCACATCAGTGTCCCCCCTATCACACAGTGCCCTTTTCACATCAGAGCCCTACCTGTAGGTTCCAGCAGTGGGGTAGAGGGCGGGAGGAGGAGGAGATCACGTGGAGCCAGACTTTGGTCTTCTCCAGAATGCAAAAGGCAACCCTACATGCTGCTCGTCCTGGACCAGCATCATGAGATGCCATGGTGCCGGAGGACCAACTTCTTACACCATACCAAGGAATGACACCATGGATCAGTGGCGGCCGGTGTGTTGGGGGCGCAGGGGCGCTGCCCCCCTATCCATGCATCCGGCCCCCTGATCTGCATGCGGGGTGCCAGACACATGGAGTTCAATGGGATTTTTTTTTTTTTAGTCACCTGATTAGAGTCAGAGGCTCTAATAGGCTTCAGAAGAGGGTGGACCCGGGGCGCAGAGCAGTGCGCCCCGAGCCCACCCATTGTGTGACAATAGCGAATGAAAATTTGCTATTGTCACATGGATCCTCCTCTTGGCCAATCAGGAAGCGGGTCCGAAACCCGCTCCTGATTGGCCGAAAGGCGAACGCATGCCATTGGCCAATGAGGAGGCGGGAGGACTAGAGGAGATGCCGCCGCAAGTAAGTCTCTCTACATTGATGGAGAACGGCACGCTGGTCACTGCATTGAAGGGGGCACGGCACACTGGTCACTGCATTGAAGGGGGCACGGCACGCTGGTCACTGCATTGAAGGGGGCACGGCCCGCTGGTCACTGCATTGAAGGGGGCACGGCACGCTGGTCACTGCATTGAAGGGGGCATGTACGCTGGTCACTGCATTGAAGGGGGCATGCTGGTCACTGCATTGAATGGGGGCACGCTGTAGTAACTCTGCATTGAATGGGGGCACGCTGTAGAAACTCTGCATTGAATGGGGGCACACTATACTTTGATTACTGAAGGCCCCTTTCACACTTTTGTGACCTCAAAGTCATGCAATTTTTTGCCGCGTTTTTTGCCGCAAAGCAATGCCTATTAGATTTTTTCTGTTTGCGTCCCCCCAAAATTTTGAGCACCAGCCGCCACTGCCATGGATACTGCCCTAGAGCATCGATATTCGCTATGGTGCAGGGGACCGGCCCACCCGTCTGCACCATAACAACTCATGATGATGATCCAGGTCAAACTGGGTCCTGTGCTTGTGGCACCCTGGGGAAACCCACATAAAATCCCTGTTGAGAAACACTGGTCTAAGGACTGGTAAGCTACATTTTTGTTTTTGCATTGAAATACCCTTTGAAAACTACATTAGTGGCTTTGAAATCTAAAGGTTTCAGATTTTATTCTATTACATTATCACCCTTTTTTTTAGTCATTGCACTCTTTAACCCCTTCGCAATGACTGCCTCCCGACCCATTTTGAGTTCTGAAAACTGGGAGGTGGGCATTTGGGTCATGTGATCGTTGTGATTGGCTGTAGTGGTAACATGATCGGAAAGCTTCCGATCGCAAATATGCATCGGGAGCTTACCGATCCCTTCCAGCTACTGTGCTTGGAGCAGGCAGGGAGTGCGCTCTCAGCATGGTAAGTGGTTTACACAGGGCCACATATATGCGGCCGCTCGCCATTAAGGCCCACCCACTGAGTGGCCACTCGGCATTAAGGCCCACCCACTTAACGGCCGCATATATGCATGCAGCCGGCATCAAGAGGTTATAAAAATGTAAACATTTCCAGATACCCGAGATGTCAGGTTTCCCTCATCACATCAGAGGCCCCCCATCATGTCAGGTTTCCCTCATTACATCAGAGGCCCCCCATCATGTCAGGTTTCCCTCTTCACATCAGAGGCTTCTCATCATGTCAGGTTTCCCTCACCACATCAGAGGCCCCTCATCATGCCATGCTTACTCATCACATCAGAGGCCCCCCTATCATTTCATGTTTCCCTCATCACATCAGAGGCCCCCCTTCATGTCATGTTTCCCTCATCACATCAGAGGCCCCCCCATCATCAGAGGCCCCCATTATATCAGATTTCCCTCTTTACATAAGAGGCCTCTCATCATGTCAGGTTTCCCTCACCACATTAGAGGCCCCCATCATGTCATGTTTCCCTCATCACATCAGAGGCCCCCCTATCATTTCATGTTTCCCTCATCACATCAGAGGCCCCCCGTAATGCCATGTTTCCCTCATCATGTCTCCTTCATCACATCAGAGGCCCCCCTTCATGTCATTTTTCCCTCATCACATCAGAGGCCCCCCCATCATTTCATGTTTCCCTCATCACATCAGAGGCCCCCCTTCATGCATACTTGCCAACTGTCCTGTTTTTCCAGGGACAGTCCCTGCAAATAGGAGCCTGTCCCGGGTAATTTATATTGTCCCTGGAAGCGCCCGTTAATCGGGCTGCATGTAAATGTTATGCAGAAGTAGTGCAGCTGAAGAATTATTCCAACTCTGCTACTTTGGCCTCAAGTTTGAAATTCCCTTTTTAATTTCCTGTAATTCTCTCTATATAAGTAGGCAAATATTAATTATGCATAGTGGGCGGAGCTTCAGTGAAGTGGGTGTGGTAAGTAATTGATAGCTGTGCTACAAAGTGTCCCTGGAAATTTTTTTCAAATGTTGGCAACTATGCCTTCATGTCATGTTTCCCTCATCACATCAGAGGCCCCCCATCATTTCATGTTTCCCTATTCACATCAGAGGCCCCCTATTATGTCAGGTTTCCCTCATCACATCAGAGGCCCCCCATCATGTCAGGTTTTCCTCATGGCATCAGAGGCCCCCTATACATGAGAGCCCCTTATCACCTCAGAGTTACCCCAATATATCAAAGGCTCCCCTCATCACTACAGCGTCCCTTAATCACCAATCCTGGTTATTGGCTGTTATGGTGTTGATGGCTGGCCTGCCGCACCATGGTAACCCATGGCACTGGTCCAGGGCATACTGGCTTCTGGCGCCCTGGGGAACCCAGATAGCACCTGGTTGAAAAATACTGCGTTGTATTGAATTAACTTTATCAATAACCATTTAGTGTTTACCTTCCAACTGTTGTCAAAAATGTCTCCTTTTTTTCCAGCATGCAAAGAATTATTTATATAAGCCATCCAAATGCTCTTAAGAAAATCAAAGACATAACTACATATCAATTTAGAAAATGAATCGTTGTATATTTTATAGGGGCATTTCAACACCTCTTTTAGGAAGGGGAAACAAGGTTTCCGATGTCCAACGCAGAGCCACTTCAAACAGCAGAAACATCTGACACAAATTCCATAATTGGAATAATCAGTCTATTAAGAAGGAAGGAAACATTGAGGGGATTAGCCGCGGTGTTCTCACTGACATTCCTGGATCCAAAATCATCACCGTTAAGGTGCAGAGCCACAGCGAGACAGACGTGTGTAATACGCCTGCACCATACAAGTCCGTCTAGACTGGATACACTGTATGGTTGATGATGTCACACGTAATGAGAAGAACCTTACTTAGCAGACATTATTGTGCAATGTGTTGGTGTCAACATGCAAGTCCCCTTTAAATCTGTATTAAACCCCCCCCAAAATGTATATATTGGGGTTTATCATTCTTTTAATTATGGTATCTGTTTTTTTTTTTTTTAAGAGCACTTTTACATGGGCGCCTTAGGGCGCTGATCGGAGCAGAGCAGGGAGGATGACAGGTCCGTGTCCGCTCAGTTTATGCAGAGTGGACAAGAACAAACTCCATTGTCTGTTTACAACCGCCTGCCTACAATCCGGTCCACCCAAACAGAAGAGGACGCAGTCCTCCTCCATTTTTGTTTTTTAGCAGGCCTGCTCAGACTCGGAGGTAGGTGGGTGTAAACAGACACAAGTTTGTTTACACCTGCCAGTCCATAGGAATGCATTAACCTTTCAGATTAGGTCCGCCTGAAAAACTGACAGGCAGACCTGATTAGATCACCCTTGTGAAAGGCTTTTTTTACTTTGTTTTCACCTGTTTTCCTTTTGGAATAAAGGTTTTTACATAAATGAAAAAAAGCTGAGTATTGTAAGCACCTATATCAGGGGTAAATGGTTTGTCTCAAACCTCTAACTGACACTTTCTCTGGACATCTCGGTCTGTTAAAGAAAGCCCAAAAAAAAAAGAAAATTTACTATCAAATACTTACCGTAATTTTCCTGATGGACTCCATGGCAGCATACATTTGGGTAGCTCCGCCCTCGCTCCTATCTCATAGGACCCCACTCCCATAAATTTCCAGGCTGAGCCAGAGACGGTGTTCCATAACTAGCTTATTAATGACTCTGGGAGGGAACTTCTGCTGCCATGGAGTCCATCAGGAAAGGAAAATTACGGTAAGTATTTAATAATAAATTTTCCATTTTCCTGACAGACTTCCATGGCAGAATATATTTGGGAACTAACTAGCCTAAAAAAAAGGGTGGGATGTTGGAAAAAAACAATATTTTTCTCTTTCTGCTATATAACATTCCCAATAAAAAAAAAAAATGTAAAAATCACATTTTTTCATCATTTTTTTTGGTAAAAAAATCCCAATAATTGTATTTTGATTGGTTTACGCAAAAGTTATCACGTTTACAAACTAGGGGAAAGTTTCCAAGTCCTGTCTTGATTCTGTTAAAATCATGAACACGTCATCTATATAGCGGTTCCAAGAGATGATATTGTCAGAAAACATTTCATGCCCTTCGCCAGAAAAAAATAAAAGAAAGCGCTATTTGTGGGAAAAAAAGGACATCAATTTTATTTGGGTACAGTGTCGCACGACCGCGCAATTTTCAGAAATTTCCGTTAAAGTAACGCAGTGCCGAATCACAAAATATGGCCTGGTCCCCTGTTGCAATTGTCAGAATCACTGTTTTATATATATATCCCTTAGTGCAATTAGTTGTTCTATATTAGAGGTAGGCAATCCGGCTGTAGTAAAACTAAAAATCCCTGGAGACACTGCAGGGCTCCCAGAGGCATGATGGGATTTGTAGTTTCATTGACTTTTCATCGGAGGATGTTATGGATGATAAGTCACCTGCCAAAGTATTGGCACTGGGTCCAAGGGCCACCAGCCCGTGCCCTGGACTTTGAGCAATTCCAGAGACTGGGGATTTAATAGACTTTTCTGCTGAGGAAGAACAACCCAGTGAGTCTACAGCAGAAGAGCGGCATCCATGCATTGCGCTGCTGACCTCTGACTGCAACAATTGGTGACCCAGGAAGATGTGTGCAAGGCCACTGACTTTTCAGTTTATTCCTTGCGGAACAGCTGGCATCAGGGCCTAACATCACTGAGCTCTGTCCAACACCAACAGCAGCTTTGGCCTCACTGAGAGAAGAGGCAGCTGGCCTTTCTGCTACACCACTGACAGAGACATGGGATTCCCTGCTAGCAGCATCTGTGCAGTTACAAGAAACGTCTCCAGCTGAAGGGCTGACAACTGGACAGAGGGTCCAAGACCTCTGCCCCACACCTGCAGCAGTTCCGGAGGCCCAGGATGAGAAGGTGGCCAATCGGGATCCAGCAGCAGATCAGGATCCAGCAGCAGATCGGGATCCAGGGGGAGAAGGGAGAGGAGGCTGTTATCCTCCCTCCCTAACAGTCAGTCAAAGTGGAGGAAACTGTCTTCCTTCTCCAGCCAGGATCTGTGCACCCGGGAGACGGTGCCAGAGAAAGGTTGTCCCAACAGCCAGATGAGGGTAAGGAAGATGGAGCAGCCGACTCCTGTTCCCAGCAGCAGACGGTGCCCCAGAATGATGACACCAACCCAGCAGAAGAGCTGAAAACAGAGCAGAGTGCTACTGGCTTCTGCCCTCAACTAACACAGGATGGGTTTCTTGAGAAAGTGGGTTGGGCTACAGTCTCCACTTATATACCCCAGGGATGCTGGGCAGTCGGCCCAGATCCCCAACAGCCTGACGAAGTGAGCCCCGCCACCCTGTCTTCTCTCCACCGGCTGAAAGGACTCCCGGGAGAAGGGCCAGTCCACGCTTCTCTCCAGCTGCGAGTATGTTCTATGAGAGAGGCAGAGGTTGGCTGGTTGAGTAATGCTCTGTTCGAGACAATTTGTTTGGGGTATTGTGTGGGTACAGACATTGGGGTACGGGAACTATGGACTAACTTCGAAGTCAACCCGTTTGGAGTCTCCTCCTGCGTTAGTCTCCTTCTGAAAGGGGAGAGATGTGATGGGAGTCACTTTGGTTGGGGGGCCCGTGGGACCCAGCTTACCTTCGAGAAGTTGAGAAATCCCTTTCTCAGCTCCCTAGGCCCCTCTTATGTGTAAGTCACCCTGTGTATTAGGGGCACACAGTGACCGGGAAAATGATGGACAGCTACTTAATGGACACTGAGAATATGATTTGGATTACTTCAAATGGGACAGTAATATTTACCAACAATATACCTGAAGGAATATATGAAGACTCTAGACCTAGGACCCATGTTAAAGGTCTAGCTGCCTATTGGCAATAGGGGACTGCTCCGCACAGTCAGACTCATAGCAGATGCGAATATCATCAGCTCAACCACCTGTCTTCCACACACTGTTGACTGTGCCGATTTACTCATCTATTGTCTACTGTGGGGATGTGTCTACACCTATAATAATGTGTATTGTGCTTCGTGAGCTCGATGACAGCAAGTCTGCTAGTTAATTAACTCAAGTTAATTGACTTACTGTCATCTGTTAGTTCCTGAGGGGAGAGTAGAATACTGTTTGTGTTGGTTGTTCCATAGATATGTTAATTATATTTCTGTACACACTTTCATCTACATATGATAATGTAATCAGGCACCTGACCTGGTGGGGTAATCTGCTCAGGAGGAGGATGTCCTCCTGTGTAGTATATATTGTGTGTGAGTCTGTTCAAAAAAAATTTGTTGTGGTTGCAGATCTATAGAAGCTAGGTTCCGGCTAGTTTTGTATGGGGCACTGTAATATCCGATATCTATGTTCAAGATGAAAGAAGTGGTATTCTGACGGAAGCCCACAAGCACAGTGTCGGTCGCTGCTCTGTTAAAATTGGTTTTGCACAGGGCAGCCCGATCCTCTACTGGGGTCCCTTTTTGGTGCTCTTGGCTTCTCTTCCCTGCCAAGTGCCCCCAAAGGAAGCCACTTGCTATAAGGGCACTTGTGTGTGCTCGTATGGTTGGAGATTATGACAGAACATCGGCTTCTGAAAACCAGCAGACGACATGATGGAGTGATCAGCAGTATTCCAGATGTTACATTGCTAGAGGAGTGCATGCAAGGAGGTATGCTGTGCACACGCCACATCATGACAAAAGCCCACCTGCTCCAAAAGTGTTAAGGTGCCTAAATTACTTAAATATAAAAAAAGACAGTATCCAAAATATGTATTTTAAACTACTTGCGGACCACCCATAGAGGTAAAGCTGCCTGTTTCCGGATTTAGGGTCCCCCACCCCCGCCAACAACCAATGTGATTGTACACAATGGGAGTCTGTCAGCAGATCCTGGCCAATGATCGGGATAGGACCTGCTGATTGGCCAATCACAGGCCAACACAGGCCTCTGTACAGGGGGAAATCAGAGATAAGAAACAAAAAAGATCTTAAGTAAAAAGCAGCACACATTACACATAGTTTGGTACACATTTGACCCTTTGCTCGCTCTAGATGGTAACCCCTTCCCTGCCAGTGCCATTAGTACAGTGTATAGCATTTCTCATTGATTACTGTATTAGTGTCACTGGAGATATCAGTGGCAGTTAGGTCCCAGTTAGTGTCAGATTGTCCGCCGCACTATTGCACTCCGATTATAAGTCATTGATCATCGCCATTAGTAGTATAAAAATAAAAAATTCCAGTGTATATATACCATAAATTTATGAAGAAATTATATATATATTTTTTTTATTGGATCTGTTTCATAGCAGAAAGTAAAAAAATATTTTTTTCTAAATTTACGTTTTTTTTTTTCGTTTCTATAATAAGAAAAAAAAAACCTCAGTGGGGATCAAAAACCACCAAAAAAAAAAACTATTTGCATGAAAAAAAATTATATAAATTTTGTTTGGGTACAGCATTTATTTTTATTTATTTCAGGTACTTATAGCGCTGTCAATTTACGCAGCGCTTTACATATACATTGTACATTCACATCAGTCCCTACCCTCAAGGAGCTTACAATCTAAGCAGCATTGCATACCTTCTCAATTACCGCTAAGTAGCGCGGTGCTAAATAGCAAAAAAATGGCCTGGTCATGATGGGGGTAAAACCTTCCAGAGCTAAGGTGGTTAAAGGGGATGTCTGATATATTACATAGATCCCAAAAGACGAAAATTTAGTAATTTGCAGCTTACCAGTCCTTACATGTTGCGTCCTTGTCACTTCCTGTGAGCAAACCAGTCTTATCTCTGTTCTGTCAGCTGCTAATATCCCCACCCCCCTTATAATGAAGATGGAAATGGTCCTAGAGGACTTTTTGGAATTCCAGCCTGAGGGTGAACCATGGCTCCTTCTATAGATACAATGGAGTGTAGTCACCTAAGAACAAGAAGCGTGTTTACAGGATTATTGACTGAAAAAAGAAAACGAATGCAGCCACCACATCTAGGAACTGGTAAGTTGCAATATATATATATTTGTTTTTGGGTTTAGATACGCATAAAAACAGAATCTTCATGTATGTGTTTTGCAACTGTTTAAATGTAATAAAATGATTCTCGAAACACTTAACCCTTAGGTATTTTAAAGCTCTTTAAATGTAATTTTACATGTGTTTACGCATGTAGTAAAATGTCATTCCAATGTTGGCGAGATCAATGTCTTTCTCTCAAGCAGAGCGCCACCTGTGATTTTGGAGCTATAATACGCTGGGCTATAATACCAGAAGCCTACAAGGATAGGTTTTTTTCTGGTATCAACTCGTTGAACGAATCAGTAAGGGCGAGAAGACTGGCTGAAGAGGTGCCTGGACCTACCCCAGACCTTGGGTCAGGCTACCACCTCCATGGAAGAAGCTGCTGCTGCCTTGGGAGAACACAGCCTCAGTGAAGACCAGTGTCAAAACATCAAAGAAGTTTCTCCAGAAAAATATCCAGTTCAGCGTGTCAGCCAAAGAGGAGAACCATCCAATAGAGTGCCAGGGAAGAGGGGGTGCAGGCAATCCCGAAAACATTCCTTTCACCCAGAGCAGCCACAAGTAGCAGCTTCGGACATGTATCTTCCCAATGGCAGCAGAGAGCTTCAGAAGACGAAGCCAGAACGAGGCGCAGCAAGACCTAGGGCTGCTGTTTCCTAAGTAATGAGCAATGCTCCTGGTAAGCCTGCAGCTGTGATCTAGTCAGTACCCAGTACTACTTCTGGTGAACGGGCAGCTGCAGTGTTTTCAGCAGCAAAATTGCATAACTGTAGTAGATCTCAGAGCAATGGTGGAACTTGCCTGGGGGGAAGGTATGCCCTTCCAATTGTCACCATTAGGATTAAGAAATTTGGCAGGAGAGTTTTAGCTTTACTGTCACTGCGTCCTTTGACAAAGGAATTTATGTTTTTAAAATACACTGAACCCAATTATAAATGCAACACTTTTGTTTTTGCCCCCATTTCTCATGAGCTAAACTCAAAGATCTAAGACTTTGTCTATGTACACAAGGATTATTTCTCTCAAATATTGTTCACTAATCTGTCTAAATCTGTGTTAGTGATCACTTCTCCTTTGCCGAGATAATCCATCCACCTCACAGGTGTGGAATATCAATCCATCCATCCACCTCACAGGTGTGGATAATTAGATGGCATGATTATTGCACAGGTGTGCCTTAGGCTGGCCACAATAAAAGGCCACTCTAAAATGTGCAGTTTTATCACACAGCACAATGCCACAGATGTCACAAGTTTTGAGGGAGCGTGCAATTGGCATGCTGACTGCAGGAATGTCTACCAGAGCTGTTGCCTGTGAATTGAATGTTCATTTCTCTACCATAAGAAGTCTCCAAAGGTGTTCCAGAGAATTTGGCAGTACATCCAACTGTCCTCAGAACCGCAGATCACATGTAACCACACCAACTCAGGATCTCCACCTCCAGCATTTTCACCTCCAAGATTGCCTGACCGGAACACCTGCTGCAACAATCGTTTTGCATAACCAAGGAAAATTCTGCACAAACTGTCAGAAACCGTCTCAGAGAAGCTCATCTGCATGCTTGTCATCCTCATCGGGGTCTCGACCTGACTGCAGTTCGTCACCGTAACCAACTTGAGTTGGCAAAAGCTCACATTCGATGGCGTCTGGCACTTTGGAGAGGTGTTCTCTTCATGGATGAATCTCAGCTTTCACCGTACTGGGCAGATGGCAGACAGCATGTATGGCATTGTCTGGGTGAGCGGTTTGCTGATGTCAACGTTGTGGATCGAGTGGCCCATGGTGGTGGTGGGGTTATGGTATGGCCAGGCATATGTTATAGATAACAAACACAGGTGCATTTTATTGATGGCATTTTGAATGCGCAGATACCGTGACGAGATCCTGAGGCCCATTGTTGTGCCATTCGTCCACTACCATCACCTCTTTTTGCAGCATGATAATGTACGGCCCCATATTGCAAGGATCTGTACATAATTCCTGGAAGCTGAAAACATCCCAGTTCTTGCATGGCCAGCATACTCACCGGACATGTCACCCACTGAGCATGTGTGGGATGCTCTGGATCGGCGTATATGACAGCGTGTTCCAGGTCCTGCCAAAATCCAGCAACTTTGCACAGCCATTGAAGAGGAGTGGACCAACATTCCACAGACCACAATCAAACACCTGATCAACTCTATGCATAGGAGATGTGTTGCACTGCGTGAGGCAAATGGTGGTCACACCAGATACTGACTGGTTTTCTGACACCCCCCCCCCCCCCAAAATACAGTAAAACTGCACATTTTAGAGTGGCCTTTATTGTGGCCAGCCTAGGGCACACCGGTGCAATAATCATGCTGTCTAATCAGCATCTTGATATGCCACACCTGTGAGGTGGATGGATTATCTCAGCAAAGGAGAAGCGCTCACTAACACAGATTTAGACAGGTTTGTGAATATTTGAAATTGGCCTTTTGTGTACACAGAAAAAGTCTTCGATCTTTGAGTTTAGCTCATGAAAAATGGGGGCAAAAACAAAAGTGTTGCATTTATAATTTTGTTCAGTGTAAACTGATCAAGAATAAATTATGAATTTTAAAGGATTTTCTGCACTGTTAAAGTTTATGGTTTCTCAAAGTTTTTCTAGTCAAGGCACCCTTTAAAATAATGGACCATCTCGAGGCACCCCATTCTAAAATGTAAAAAAACTAAGCTAATAGTTTCACATATTGCAGCAGCATCCATACACATAGAACACCCAATACTAGAGGGGATTTATTCTTTCAAAGCAAATAAACTTTTGTACACTGGCACTGGCTAGTGTTCCAGTCTTTCTTCTTCATCAGTTTCTCTCCCCCATGCAGCTAACATGAACCCCAGTACTGACAGAGAGGTGCGGGGTCAGACAAGGATGCTGAAAGTGCTCAATGTCTTATCAACCAATGATGTCAGCAGTGGTTAGGATGCTGGCGGCTGGCCCACACAGCAGGGGCTGACTGGCAACTTTTGGCCCAGAGGGCAAGTATAAAGCAGAGACCCATGGTGCAGCGACTCGGTCCACTTCCCCTCTTCCTGAACCCCATTCCAGTCTGAAGCTCCCCTACAGGTACTCTCTACTGACCGAATCCAGGTTCCCCACCTGGCCAGCGGGGGGGCAGTTGGGGGGGGGGGGGGGAGAGCTGTGACAGCTTGGTCAGGGCTGGCTGGGGGAGGAGAGTCTCCAGTGGGGCATGGAACGGACCTCTCCTCAGACACAGTTTACACCATCCTTGCTGGGGGGGCCTGTGCTTTTTCCTTGTCCTCATCCCGCACTCAGTAGATCAGCAGTGGGGACTTTTTACTTCTCTTCACCAGGATTCCTTTAGGCATGTCTGTGGCAGAAGCAGTGCAGCCTTTTTACGGGGCATCAGAGCAGCCCGGGGGGCGGTTGCCCCCCCTGCCCCCTGGGCCAGTCCTCCCCTGCTGCACAGTGCCTAGGGTTGTAACATTACACAATGAAAACCTGTGGCTTTGTGTAACAAAAAGCAGGCTTCATCCACCCACCGGCTTGTACACAATTGTTGGGCAATTATGGGCAGTCTTTAGGCATTTTGCCAAGGCACCCCACAGAAGCACTACCCTTTGGAGGCACCCTGGTTGAAATTGGTTATTTGGGTTTCCCTGCACAATCCCATTAAATAGAGAAATTCAATTTACTAGTGGAGCATCCTTCATTCCAGTGGAGGTGGTAAAAAGTCAGAAGAGTCAATTCAGTGAAGTGACAGCCTCTCCACCAGTGATGGAATTCCCTTGGCATTGTTCTGCAAAGAGAACTTCTTGGGACACAACAGCTGACATTTTATGAATGATGGTGTGCAGAACACACTTGGGGTGTACAGCAGAGAACGTGCCGCTCGTTTGCTAAAAATAGGCTCTGTGGTGTTTGTTAAAAGAAAGGACAGTGCTTAGATTTTCGAAAAAAAAAAAAAACAGCTAACGTATTTTACCTGTAAAGTCTTAAGAAATGTGATTTATCCAGAATTTCGCTTGAAAGAGTTCCTTTGTATGTGAGTGGGAACAGGATGTTTCCGCATTTACAAATATGGACCTGCGAAACCTGCTCTTCAACGAGTTATAAGGACGTCTTGCATAACGCATAGAAGTATGTCACTTATTCTTTATTTCAGCCCTAGAAACATGAGTAACAACCAATTCTTTGTGTTATATTATAGTCTGCAGCAAGCAGCTAGGATTAAACCAAAGAAAATGGTGCAAAGACCAGAAAACACGCTAAGCTGGAAAGTTATCACATCCGTAGTCCAAACCAACCTTCCTATTGCAGACGTAAGTTATCATATGAGGACCATGTAACTGTAGTACACCTTGCTTTGTGCAGTGGTGCACAGTCATGTTGGAACAGGAAAGGGCCATCCCTAAATTGTTCCCACAAAGTTAGGAGCATGAAATTGTCTTGGTATGCTGACACTTTAAAAGTTCCCCTTCACTAGAACTAAGGGTCCAAACCCAACCCCTGAAAAACTACCCCACACCATAATCCCCCCTCCACCAAATGATTTGGACCAGTGCACAAAGCAAGGTCCATAAAGACATGGATGAGCGAGTTTGGGGTGGAGGAACTTGACTGGCCTTCACAGAGTCCTGATCTAAACCGGATAGAACAGTTTGGGGATGAATTTGTGCAGAGACTGTGAGCAAGGCCTTCTCATCCGACATCAGGGCCTGACCTCACTAATGCACTTCTGGAAGAAAGGTCAAACATTCCCATAGACACACTCCTTGTGGACAGCCTTCCCAGAGGAGTTCAAGCTGTTATAGCTGCAAAGGGTGGGCCAACCCAATATTGAACCCTACGGACTAAGACTGGGATGCCATTAAAGTTCATGTGAGTGTAAAGACAGGTGTCCCAATACTTTTGACAATATAGTGTATAAGAATTGGTAAGCTACAATACATGTTTGGTTTTAAAACCTACTATGAAGTAGTATACTCTCACCCAGCATTTAATTGGAACATCTGCTTCTTCATGGACATACTGTAGCTAATCATCCAATTATTTGACAACCGAACAATGCAAAATATGCAGATACAGGTGAGGACCTCCTGGTTTGAGCATTTCTTTGCAATTCAGGGATCTTGCTGCACAAGTCTCTAGAAATTGCTCACAATAATGTACAACACAAAAACATCCAGGGAGCAGCAGTTCTGCAGAATGGCCAGACTGGTTTGAGAAGATAAACTATGGTATCTCAGATATTCACTTTTTACAGCTGCAGTGAGAAGAAAAGCATCTCAGCATGCACATGTCAAAGCTTGACGGATATAAAAGATGAATCCTTCAAAACCCCCTTAGCATATAAAGTGTAAGCAAATGTAAGCTATGCCTTACTACAGGGGAGGGATAATTAACCACTTTACCACCGGAGGATTTTGCTGTCTTACGTCTGGGCCACTTTTTGCGATTCGGCACTGTGCGAATTTAACGGACAATTGCGCAGTCGTGCGACGCTGTACCCAAACAAAATTTACGTCCTTTTTTTCCCACAAACAGAGCTTTCTTTTGGTGGTATTTGATCACCTGTGTGATTTTTACTCTTTGGGCTATAAACAAAAAAAGAGCGACAATTTTGAAAAAACAACAATATTTTTCACATTTTTTATATGAAATTCCCCCCCAAAAAATGTAAAAAAATATTTTTTTTTTAAAATTCTTGGCCAATTTGTTTTCTGCTCCCTATGTTTGGTAAAAAAAAAAATCACAATAAGCGTATTTTGATTGGTTTGCGCAAAAGTTATTGCGTTTACTAAGGGAAAGATTTCTGTCATTTTTGGTGTTTTTTTTTTTTTAACGAGTAATGGCAGCGAACTGATTTTTTTTGCGGGACTGCGACATTGCGATGGACAGATCGGACCCTTGACTGACATTTTTGACACTTTTGGGGGTACCAGTGACATTACTGCAGTAATCAGTGCTATATATATGCACTGTTACTGTAAAAATGACACTGGCAAGGAAGGGGTTAATTTTATTGGAGAGGGAGGGGTTAATGTGTGCCTGGTGCTTACTAACGTGTGTGGGAGGAGGTGACTGAGTGACACAGGGACAGATCGCATGTTCAGCTATGCTGAACCCTGCAATCTGACCCTGCCTGTCACTTAGGAGATCCGCCCGCTTGTGATTACACAAGCAGGCGGATCTCCACACTCGATTCCCCGACGATCGCCGCTGCTCCTCCCCTGGCCCGACTCCCAATGTGACTGAATGCAGCGGGAGCGAGCCTCCGGCGGTGCGCGCGCACCGCAGAGAGAGGGGAATGTCTGGGGTAGGTCTACGTCGCCAGACGTTATCGAGCCACTTTGCCGCAGTAGTGCTCTAGTGAGCAGACGGCAAGTGGTTAAATCTGGAATTTAGGATCCAGTATGTCCATATCAGGAACCATCAAGTTATTTATTTTTCCTCTACAGGAGTCTGCAAGTGGGTACTCCCAAAACAACTGCAGAAGCAGGGGAGATTACATGGCTGTCAGTGACTCACTGTAAGCCCCATCCACACGGGGCAAATGCTGGGTGACATCAACCAGTTCAGTAAAAACCATCCGACATTCTGCCTGTGTGTATGCCAGCCTGTCCGATAGGACAACCATGTGGTTAGCTTCTGTTGGACATATGACAAAACTGGATTTGCAGGCTATAAAATGTTTATCGTACATGAACACGTCTGATTTTCATTTCATTAGTACAGTTTTTGTCCCAAAAAAATCATAAGAGCAATACTATGCATGCTCGGAACAGAAACAATTGTATCACTTTTGAAGTTGAATTCTGTCGTACGAGAATTTTCGTATGAAAGTAAGCTCTTCACTTTCCATATGAGATTAGCATGCAACAAAAAAACGCAGAGAAAGAATGTGATTCCCCAAAGGCTAAACTTAGCCAACCAGTGAACATTGAGCTCACCTAAAAAACATACACCCTCAAAGAGAATATTTTCTCTTAAAATGCAGCCTGCAAAACCTTGCGGCCAAAAGAAGCATCCGAGGATGCAAACACATCTACTTGGTAGAATTTTGTGAACGTGTGCACAGACGACAAAGTTGCGGCCTTGCAAGCTTGCATTACTGACGCCTGGTGGCGAAAAGCCCAAGAAGGCGTCACCACGCCAAAGAGGACAGGTTGCTCGATGGCAGCATACTAATAACCTTCTGCAATTTTTGCAGTTTTTCCGGGGGAAGAAACACCCTTGCCGAAGTGGAGTCCAGACCAACTTGGAGGTTGGGACCAGAGCAGATCAATTGAAATTGATAGACTAAAGGCCCGTACACACGATACGAAAATCGGAAGGGAAATTTAGTCCGACGAACGATCTGCCGATTTTCGGATTGTTAGTATAGTGCTTTCAATAGCCGATTACGGATTTTTGGACGACAAAAACTGGATGTGCAGGCTATAAAATTTTTTCTCGTACGTCAACACAACGTGCGATTTTCGTTTAATTAGTACATTTTTCGTCTGAAAAAAATCTTAACAGCAAGACTAGGCCTGCTCAGAGACGAAAGAACACATACAAAACAATCCAACACGACATCACTTCTGAAGCTGAATTCTGTCGTACGGGAAAATTAGTATGAAAATAACCTCTTCACTTTCGACATGAGACTAGCATACAACAAAAAATGGAAGACAGATCGTTCGATAATCTGATCGTGTGTACGGGGCTTAACTGAACTCCTGCAGAGTCCGGACAGTGATAGACAGATCGCCCACCAGAACGGAGTGGGAATCTGCTCTTAAGAGAAGATCGTCCAAGTACCCTAGGACTGCAATCCCCCCCCCTGTCGCAGTAAAGCCAATACTGGAGCCAACACTTTTGTAAAGACCTTGGGGGAGGAGGCGATACCATAGGGTAATGCCACAAATTGACAATGCTCCTCTCCTACAGCGAATCGAAGGAAACGCTGATGTCCATAAATAGGGATGTGCAGATATGCGTTCTTGGATGTCGAGAGGCCAAAAAGTCCCCTTGGTGTAGGGACGCCACTACCATGCAAATGGACTCCATTTGCACAAAGCGATTCAGAGCCTTGAGGTCCATAATTGGATGCACTTTTCCCTCTTTTCTGGGAACAGTAAACAAGTTTGAATAAGACCCTTGAAATTCCCGGGAGGGAACAGGTACAATCACCCCTTGTGACAGCAGGTCCTGTACTGCCCCTTGTAGGTCCCCCACTAAGATGGAAACTAAGATGTCCCCCCACTCCAGATACAGGTGAGGACATCCCTTCATGCAGACACAGCTGGCTGGCATGGTGCTTGCTGCTGAGGAGGATCCGGCGGCCATCTTTTTGGAGTCCAGAGCTACTGATCTGCATACATATTGTTCCATGCTGTGTTTTACTGGATAATGTGTAAGTGGCCAATTTTACTTTCAATAAAACCTTAGTCTGATGTACTATACCATGAGGAGTCTTCCTTTATATCTCTGATCTGAGGTCTGTCATTCACTGAGACTGGGCTGCCTGACTTGGAAGATTTTTGGATCTGGGATCGGCTCCACATGAGTGATTGTTTATTGGGCACGCTTGACTGATCTCTGTACTGGGGGTCTGTCAGATCCGGTAAGAGGCTTGGACACCTGGTGTTTGCTGGTGGTGGCTTCTGGATTCACAACTTACAACTTTTACTCCGTCTGTTCCTGGGATTCCCCATTCATTCATATGTGTGTGGACTTCTTATGAACTTTTACTCCCCAATTGATTTTTTGTGGATTTTAATATTAAAAGTGCTGCATGTTATTTTAACCTGCATCCATGGTGGCCACATCTACCTCAGAATCTAAGGATACAGGAGAGGGCATAGGGCACTTTTTACTAGTCGTATTTTTTTAAAACCAAATCCACTTTTGACACCAGGGTTTCCAAAAATGCCATTAAGGCAGACGGGTTGCGAGGCCCCCTGCAACCACAAAGAGGGGGATCAGTAGATGAAACTTGTTCCTGGGACTCTATATGAACCCTGGAATAGCGCAGTGACATTTTAAGAAAACGAACCCACACCGCCACACTAGCAGTACTACAAGTCCTAGCCACTAGCACTGCAGATAGCAGGGTGAGAGAGAGACCTACAGGGACCCGAATAGATATACCACCATGCGATATGGAGGAGAAAAGGATTGGTTTGCTGTGCAGAGAAATGATCTTCACAGGAAGAGGAAGTACCTGGGTCATCACTAGAGTAATGGCATAGCTGCTCCCTGCTGTCCAGCGTTCGTGGACTGAGAAAATGGCCGCCCAATGCATTCCTGCGGGAACTTCTGAAAAATGGAGCTGAACGATTCAACAGGAAAATGGCGCCCCCCTCGGCGCACCATGCTGTCTCCAGGACCCCCTGAGAGGTCCAACGATCTAATGGCATCGGTGGGTTCCCGGCAGGGGGCCCCACCAGGATTAACCCGCCCCCAGCAGAACCGCTATAGCGGCCATCGGCGCATCCCCCCCTGGCTCTGAGGGAGCCTGGTACATACAGAGAGGCCAGGGAGAATGGTGGGTACCCGAGGGTCTGACCTTTCCGCAGAGGGGCCCACATCTGCCAGAGATATGGGGGGGGGGGGGGGGGAGGGGACGACACACTACTCACCGTACTAACGACAATCAGGTGGGCGCCACTCCGGACGTACTACCTCTCCACTCAGGGTGGGGGTGCTGATGGCCAAGGGCACGCTGAAACTCAGGCCGAACCAGGTCATGTGCGCCCCGGCGATGAGTTGCGTAGGCCAGCCTCCGCCTAGAATATGGAGCTGTGTCTGTCAATGAACGATAGAGAAAAGTTGATTGAAGCAGAAAAAAAAAAAAGCAATTGTGAAGGGTTTGCCCTCATAAAACTGGAGCATGATGGGAGTTAGAGGGATTACATCTAGCTGCCTAAAGCTGGGTTTACACTGCAATCGGACCTGAAACTGACCAGAAGACATACAGGACTCCTGTGCATAATGCACCAGAGCCGCTCTTGAGCTATGTGAACCGGCTCCATAGAGAGCCAGTCAATCTCCTGACATGCAAATTGGATACAGAGAAAACCTGCATCCAAACCGCAATAGTGTAAACCCAGCCTTACAGAATGGTTTGCCAGTTTCCAATATCTTTCAGGCAGCACAAGATAACCCATTTGACTAATAATACAGATCCTATACATCAATAAAAGGAATCACATTTTTGTTCTTGGATTTAGATATACATTGAGCCTGGGTTCACACCACTGCGATGTCAGACATTGCATGTGATTCGCACCGCATTGCTGTGTGCTGTGCAGATCACATGCAAAATCTGTGCAAAGCAAATTCAGTCATACATTTGTATGGCTGAGACGGCACGGAAAAGGTGCAGGAACCTTTTTTTCCCCAGCAACACCCATGCGATCAGATTCCTGTCCGAATTCACAGTTGGCACTGCGAACTGATCTGGGGGTGTGTCAATAACTTTGCGTTGACACCTGCAGTGGTTTGCAGAGGGTCCTGTGAACTGCCTGCGGGGGAGATGCGATGTGGGAAGGAACCCGCACTAGAATTATGTTGGTAGTGTGAACCCAGGCTAAATGCTGCTTTGTAAAGAAGCTAGTCAGATCAGCGAGTCATGCTATATCACCAATCGGCGTCTTTGAATATAGTCACATTAACTCTGTTGGTCCCAGTTCACAGTGAATGTGGCATTGAAATCGCACTACTTTAGCGCAATTTCAAAGCTGCCGTTTACTGCGATTTTATGTGCAGCTTGCAGACATCTGTGTGACTTCGTGCATCAGTAAAAAACAGAATTTTTGTAAAATCTTACCTGTAAAATTCCTTTCTCTGAGTCCTCCGATAGTCGCCGCCTCCTCTAAGTCATCACTGTTGGGTATTGACTTCCGCTCCGCTAGCGAGTAGCTAGGCATATAGACTTAGTCAAAAACAAAAGTCATTAGCATATACACACCCATTGGGGCTGTCCCATCTGGTCAATACCCCCCTGCAGTGACCACTCCCAACTCAGTTTGGTAGCATAGCAGTAGGTAATAAGAACCCCAAAAGAGGGGCGGGGGCGGCGACTGTCGGAGGACTCAGAGAAAGGAATTTTACAGGTAAGATTTTACAAAAATTCAGTTTTCTCTTACGTCCTCCGACAGTCGCCGCCTCCTCTAAGTCATCACTGTTGGGATGTCCCAAAGCAGTATAGACATGAGGGGTGGGAGACGCAACCGTAGAAAAGGCAACGCAGTACCCACATCAGAGAAAGGAATCTTACATGCACCGTAAGAGAACCTACTGGGCAACAGAAAAAAACAATGCTCAACAGGAGCAACAGCCCAAGAAAGCAAATACCAACAGCCAGGGACCCAGAAAAAACTCGTCCATTATGGCACTGCTGCACTGAGAACCTTGCGGCCAAAGGAAGCATCAGCTGATGCCAGAACATCTACTTTGTAGAATTTGGAAAAAGTGTGCACCGACGACCAAGTCGCAGCCTTGCACACCTGGGCCACCGAGGCCCGATGCCAATAGGCCCAAGACGCACTCACAGATCTGGTAGAGTGCGCCTTAACAGGGAAGGGTGGAACCCGTTCCTTCAAGGCGTAAGCCTGTTCAATGGTCTGTCTGATTCATTTGGCAATAGTCGCTGCGGATGCAGCCATGTCCTTCCGAGGTCCCTCAGGAAGGACAAAGAGTGAATCCGTCTTCCGAAAGGATTCCGTAGACAGGTAAACCCTGATCGCCCTGACAACATCCAAGGAATGCAGAGCAACCTCCTTAGGATGCTTAGGCTTCGTACAAAGCGAAGGCAGGACAATGTCCTCATTAATGTGGAACTCAGAGACCACCTTAGGAAGAAAGGAGTGATGCGGACACAAGACCACCTTATCCCGGTGAATCACCAAGTACAGAGAACGGCAAGATAACGCTGCCAGTTCCGACACCCTGCGAGCCGAAGTGATCGCCACCAAAAAGGCAACCTTCTTAGACAGCAGAGGCAACGATATCTCCCGGATGTTTTCAAAGGGAGCACACTGTAACACGGACAGAACCAAGTTCAAGTCCCATAGAGGTAAGGTCTCCTTCCTGGGAGGAGCCAAATGTCGCACACCTTGAATGAAGGTGCGAACCAGAGAATGAGACGCCACAGGGCGCTGGAAAAGAATAGCCAGTGCGGACACCTGGCCCTTGATCGTGGCCAGCACCAGGCGCTGGGCCACACCAGACTGGAGGAAGGCCAGCAATCTCGACACCGAGTACGAGCGAGGGGAGAACCCCCTGGACTCACACCAGGCGAAATAAGCCTTCCAGGTACGGTAATAGATTTTACCAGAGGAGGTTTTTCTAGCCTTGACAAGGGTAGGGATGACCTCAGAGGAGAGACCCCTGTCCCTCAGGACCTGGGTCTCAACAGCCAGGCCGTTAAAGCCAGCGACTGTAAAGCAGGATGGAAGATCGGACCTTGAGACAGGAGATCTTCCCGCATTGGCAGCCGCCACGGAGGCGCCACTGCCAGATGAACAACGTCGGGGTACCAGGACCGGCGTGGCCAGTCCGGCGCCACCAGAATCACCAGGTGCGGTTCCGAGGCTAACCTGCGGAGGAACCTGGATAGCAACTGGATCGGAGGAAAAGCATACATCAGCTGATACTGATGCCAAGGGGCCACTAACGCATCCGAGGCGTCCGCCAGCGGATCACGCGTTCTTGCCACAAACCTTTCCACTTTTCGGTTTAACCGAGATGCGAACAGATCCATGTCCGGGGATCCCCACCTCGCACACAGCATTTGAAAGACCCCCGGGTGCAGATACCATTCCCCCTGGTCCAGGGTCTGGCGGCTCAGATAGTCGGCCTGACAATTTTCCACACCCGGAAAGTGAACTGCTGAGATCGCCGGGACATGAGTCTCAGCCCAAGACAGACTGTCAGCCACCTCCCGGGCCGCCCGAGCACTCCTGGTGCCCCCTTGGTGGTTGATGTAAGCCACCGCGGTAGCATTGTCCGTCTGTACCCGGACAGGACGGCCCCGAAGTCGGTCCGACCACTGGAAGAGAGAGTTTTATCGCTCGCAATTCCAGTACATTTATCGGGAGGGAGGACTCCTCCTCCGACCAAATGCCCTGGGCAGACAGGTTGCCCAGGACTCCACCCCAGCCCGACAGGCTGGCATCCGTGGTAATCACCGTCCACACCAACGGACGGAAGGACTTGCCTTCCGCCACCGACGGGGACTGGAGCCACCACAGAAGAGCCAATCTGGTCTGACGACTCAAGGAGACACTCAGCTCCAGGGACTGAGGCAGTCTGTCCCACCTGTCCAGGATCTCCGCTTGGAGAGCCCGCGTGTGAAACTGAGCAGAGGGTATCGCCTCAAAGGCCGATACCATCAACCCCAGGCCCCGCATACAGGTCCTGAGCGACGAGGACGGGTTGTCCCTGAGGGACCTGATCTCGTCCTGCAAGGTCTGGAGCTTGTCCTCCGGCAAGAACACCTTCGCCTGAGCAGAGTCCAGAATCATTCCCAGATAGGGAAGACGAAGCGATGGAGACGTCGATTTCTGAACGTTGATGGTCCATCCGAACTTCTGGAGCGCCTGTACCGTAGTGGACAGATTGCGCACTAGGTCCTGGCTGGCACGTGATCTCAGAAGTAGATCGTCCAGGTAACCCAAGACCGCAATGCCCTGAGCCCTCAGCAGGCCCAGAATCGGCGCCAGCACTTTGGTAAAAACCCTTGGAGCCGAAGCGAGACCGAAAGGTAACGCCACAAACTGGTAGTGGTCCTCTGCGATAGCAAACCGAAGGTACCGCTGATGACCCTCGAAAATGGGGATGTGGAGGTACGCATCCTTGAGATCTATCGAGGCCAGGAATTCCCCTGGGCCCAGGGAGGCCACCACCGAGCGGAGAGACTCCATACGGAACTTTCGAACGCGCACAAAGCGGTTCAGCGCTTTCAGGTCCAGAATAGGACGCACTTTGCCCTCCTTTCAGGGCACAGTGAACAGATTGGAATAAAACCCCCGAAACCAGTCCCGATGAGGCACCGGGACAATCACGCCCTGAGCAAGAAGGTCCTGAACCGCTCGGTGCAGGTCCTGCAGACGCCCCGGAGGCAAATGAAGATTTGAGGGAAAGAATCTGTCCGCCAGCCGGGAAAGGAATTCGATCTTGTACCCTGATCGAATGATTTCCTGAACCCACCTGTCCGATATCCGGAGCAGCCAAGGCTGGAGGAAACCGTGCAAATGTCCCCCCACCCCTGAAACGGGTGAGGGCGCCCCTTCAGGCAGAGGCGGACTGACCCGCTGAGCCGGCATTGCCCGACTTCTGCTTACCCGCCCAGGGCTTCTTCTGGCCGCCCTGGGCCTTGAAGGGCTTGCCCTTGGATTGGTTCCGAAAGGCACGAAAGGACCCCTGATTGGATCTAGGCGCAGAACCCCGCTTGCTTTGAAAGGACTTGTTCTTCGGGTTCTGGGGCAGCATGGTGCTCTTGCCCCCCGTGACGCCCTTTACCAGGGTATCCAACGTCTCACCAAAAAGGCGAGAGCCAGCATAGGGAAAATCAGCAACTGTTTTCCGGGAGGACTGGTCCGCCGACCAGCTCTTCAGCCATATCAGTCGCCAGTTAAGTACCGAGACACTAGACAGGCGTGCTACTAAGAGGGCCTCATTTAAGGCTGCATCACACAAATACATGATTCACTGGTGGATTTGATCCACCATTTCCAGTCGGGCAGGCGGAACATCATCAGACACGAGGTTGCTCCTAAGCACCTTGGTCCAATCAGCCACCGCCTGAGCCACCAAAACGGACGCGAAAACAGGTTTGAGCAACGAGCCCGCCACCGTGTAGGAATGGCAGGCCAGAGACTCCAACCGCCGGTCCGTGGGATCCCGGAAAACCAGGGAATCCTCCATAGGAATCAAGGTAGCCTTGTTTAACACAGCCACAGTGTGATCCACCTGTGGGGGCACACCACCGTGATTCTGTAGCTGGTGCAAATGGATAAAGCAATTTGAACCGACTAGGCCCCAGGAATGGACGTTTTAAAGTGCGCCACATCTCATTAACCGTGTAATGAAACTTGGGGGTCCTGTGCGTCCCAAATGAGGACACAACGCCCGGAGGACTGGGCTCATCCTCCAAATACAGTGTTTCCTTCACAGAAACAATTCATCCATGGTCGCCCGCTCTTCAGGCGACCCCGGGGAGGAGGTATCAACCCCCTCCACCTCTGCCTCCCCCTCAGACCCCAGCGGGTCTAAGGATGAGCAGGACCCTGAAAAGGGCACGCTCGCAGCAGCAGCAGCCATATCACCATCCGAATCAGAGGACAGAGACAATCTGGGCCTCTTTATAGCAGCACGTTTAGCCATCAGCATTTCCATATTTGACACCAAGGTCGCCACTACAGCGGCCAAATCAGGTCTCAGAGGGGCCACAGGAGAACTGGGGACCCCCCACTAGAGCTGGGGGGAATTTGCTGTCCTGAGAATCCATTGCCCAATGTGACAAAAAACAACAGTGCAAGAAGTTTGTACTGTCCCTTTAAGAGCGATGCGGAGTGCGCAGCCCAGCGCTACAGCTACAGTGACAAAGACCCCCAAACAGGAGAAGAAAAAAAACTGAGCCAGAAGTGACAATACAGAGAGATACTGAGAGCGATAACCTGCAGAGCTCCGCAGAGTGTTGCCACCGCTGTCCTGCATCAGAGGAAAAGGAAGTGCTGCTAAAGTAGGCTGAACATAGAGGCTGCATGACCCAGGGAAAATGGCTGCCCCATAGGAATTGCATGGAAGGCTCCGCAAAAATGGCCGCCGAACATGCGGCGCGGATGGCGCCAAAACCAGCATGTAGTTTGCCCATAGAGAAGCCAAACATGCCTGCCCATACTTAAAATGGCGGACCGCGTGGATTTGCCCGCTGCGGTCGCCACACACAGTCTGCACCTCCACAAACACCGAAGTGATACAGGGAAGGGGGCCCCCAAAAAACAGCACCGCAGCGCATGTACAAGCGATCCCCGCAGGGACCGCATCAGGGAGGCACACAGGCACAGACATGGGGAACACACAGCAACACAGACTGCCACCCCAGACAGAGGCCCCACACAGAAGTACTTACCTGTACTGGATGGCGTGGGGAGCCTCTCAGAATGGAAAGCCGCTGTCCTCATCTGACAGGGAATGCTGTTAGCCAGGGACATTGCACTGCAGAATCGCAGAGGCGTCCAGTGAGGTAGCCACCTCACGGCTGCATCCCTGCTGCGAACAGGGATGGGTCGTTCATAATGCCAGGGCGAACCATAGCTGAACGCTCGATGGCGGGCTGGGGGTCCATCTGACCCTCTGCCCTGAAGAACCAGGGTGGTCAGTCCGAATCCCAGCACCGCATGATCCATCTTCTTCCGAAGAGTCGACTAAAACTAAAAGCTGACAAAAACAGCTAGTAAAGAAAGAAAGAAAAACTGACATTTTCAAAGAAAATCAAATAAAAGATTAGATAGGCTGAGACTGAAGCCCCAGCACAGGGAAGCCTAACTACTCCTGACGCTAGGCAGATTAAAACTGAGGTGGGAGTGGTCACTGCAGGGGGGTATTGACCAGATGGGACAGCCCCCATGGGTGTGTATATGCTAATGACTTTTGTTTTTGACTAAGTCTATATGCCTAGCTACTCCTGCGGAGCGGAAGTCAATACCCAACAGTGATGACTTAGAGGAGGCGGCGACTGTCGGAGGATGTAAGAGAAACTGTCCCACAGCCAGAAATGGGGTGCAACTTGTCAGGTTGATTTTGACCTGTCAAATCGCATGACAAGTTGCACCAGTGTGAACGGGGGCCAAGTGAAGCACAAAACAGATCATGGAAGCCTGCGATCTGTGAAATTTAGCATCAACACTATCGGTTACACCGATTACATCTGGTAAGAAATGAGATCAGGCTGCAAAACATAGGTAGCCCCTGAATTTTATTACTGTATGATGGAGTTACCATCAGGAGGAATGTATTACTTTAAAGATTTACAGCTCAGTGCTCTTCTAAAGCAGCGCCGGCATGTTATAATTCAGAACACATTAGGAGTCTTTAGAAACTTTTACAAATGTATTAAAACATACAAAAGGAGATCAGGACAGCCGAGGAGATCCAAACAGTCAAAGCTTGTCTAGGCGTTCCTGTTGTAAGTAAAACCATCCCATGTTCTTTAATAAAATATTATATTGTTGGGTTATGGATTTTTTTTTTTTTTTTGTTATGGTTCATAAACCAATTATTTAATCATCACATAGCAAACCAAGTCAGTCCCAAACTCTGCAAAATATAGTTTCCATGGAATATATTTGATGCTCAGGACAGTGCTTATAGTGGACCTTCACACTCTTCATGATGTCCCCCCCCCCTTTAAAAAGTTCAGCCCCGCTACATGCACATAGTGCTCACTGGGCTATGCATGCCACACAACTAGTAGGAGGGTGGCAGGTCTAGTGGTGGGTCATCGTGAGGCCCCGCCAGCTGAACCCAGAAGAGTTGATGGGCTTCTTGATAAGGTCATGAGTAAGATGGTGGCGCAAGGCTGAGCTGTGTCTGGTCAAAGGTAGCGAGTACCCATACTGTGCCTACAACACCAAGTAAGCAGAGGGATAGAAGAGGAAAAAAAAAAAAAAGGGGGGGGGGGGGAAGGCAAGAATATACATCCAGCCGCAGTCACCAAAAGTAGTGCAGGAACTACTTTTGGAAAGCTGTGCGGCGTCACAAAGTAGACATTGCACCAATTGAGACTCTCCAATTGCTGGCTATATTGTGCAAAATGGCTTGGTATGCAGACGCCTTAAGAGTACCCCTTACTGGATCGGACCTCAACCCGATAGAACACCTTTGGGATGAATTAGAGCGGTGACTGCAAGCCAGGCCTTCTCAACATCAGAGCCTGACCTCACAAATGTGCTTCTGGAAAAATGGTCAAACATTCCCATAGACACACTCCTAAACCTTGTGGACAGCCTTCCCAGAAGAGTTGAAGCTGTTATAGCTGCAAAGGGTGGGCCAACTCAATATTGAACCCTACAGACTAAGACGCCATTAAAGTTTATGAGCGTGTAAAGACAGGTGTCCCAATACTTTTGACAATATAGTGTATAAGAATTGGTAAACTACAATACGCTTGGATTTGGAATGTCTTTAAAACCTACTATGAAGTAGTATACGCTCAACCTTCTTCATGGATCTAATCATTCAAATTATTTGACAACAGAACAATGCAAAATATGCAGATACAGGCGAGGACCTCCTGGTTTGAGCATTTCTTTGCATATCAGGGATCTTGCTGCACATAAGTCTCTAGAAATTAGAGATGTACAACACAAAAACATCCAGGGAACGGCCGCTCTACAGAATGGACAGACTGGTTTGAGAAGAGAAACTATGGTATTGGTATCTCAGATATTCACTTTTTACAACTGTAGTGAGAAGAAAAGCATCTCAGCATGCACATGTCAAAGCTTGATGGATATAAAAGATGAATCCTTCAAAACCCCCTTAGCATATAAGGTGTGTAGGGGTGTGTGTGTGTGGTGGGGGGGGGGGGGGGATAAATATGGAATTTAGGATCCAGTATGTCCGAATCAGGAGCCATCCTTATTTTTCCTCTACAGGAGTCTGCAAGTGGGTACCCCCAAACCAACTACAGAAGCAGGAGAGATTATATGGCTGTCAGTGACTCACTGTAAGTCCCATCCACACGTGGCGAATGTTGGGCGGCATCGGCTGGTTCAGTAAAAACCGTCCAACATTCAGCCCGTGTGTATGCCAGCCGGTTCGACCGACCGTGTGTCCAACTTCTGTCAGACATGCATGCTGGAAAAACAGCATACCGATGGGCTCCCGATCAGCTCTCAAACGTCAGAACACAACAGCTCAGGGGGGGGGGGGAGTGCTGTACTAACGTGGGATCGTTAGTACAGCGGCTCCAACTGGAGCCGACAGTTTTCTTTGTTCAACCCGCTGGGTTCAATGGAATAAAGCTCAGTGTGTATAGGCTTTAAGGCCTGTACCCACGAGAAGAAAATCGGAAGTAAAATTTCTTCCAACAACCTGCCGATTTTCAGATCGTTAGTAGTGCTTTCGACAGCCGATTACAAATTTTTGTATGACAAAACTGGATGCGCGGGATATATATATATATATATATATATATATATATATATATATATATATAATTCTTATCATACGTGAACACAATGTCCAATTTTAATTTCATTAGTACAGTTTTTGTCCAATAAAAAAACGTAAGAGCAAGACTACGCATGCTCAGAAATGAAAGAATACATACCAAACAATTCAACACATGACATCACTTCTGAAGTTCTGTTGTAAGAGAATTTTCGTATGAAAGTAACCTCACTTTCCATATGAGAATAGCATGCAACAAAAAATTATTTGATTGTGTGTACGAGGCTTAAGGCTCCTTTAGAGAGTGCACAGCTGATCTCTACCACAGGAGCGTGGTGGCAGGAGTACAAGCTTTGGGTAGTAGGAAGGTAAGGCCAAAAGTACGCACACCAGAAGTGATTCTGCACAGAGTAGAGCGATACAATGCACTGAACCTACAAAACCCGCATAGTACTCCAGGGGGTTTACTAAAACTGGACAGTACAAAATTGGGTGCAGCTCTGCAAGGTAGCCAATCAGCTTCTAACTTTAGGCTCCATTCAACTGAGCGTATAGTTTTCAGGCATTTTTACCATACTGTGCCTACAACACCAAGAAGGTGAATAGAAGGAAGGGAAAAAAAAAGGGGGGGGGGCAAAAATAAACACACGCTATATATATATATATATATATTTATATATATATATATATATATAGCGCCCCCCCAAGTAGTGCAACTACATTTGGAAATCGGTGCGGTACCACAAAGTAGCCATTGCAGGCAATAAGCTACAACTCGACCTGTCAAATTGCGCTGATGTGAACGGGGTCGTAGTCTGTAGGGTTCAATATTGAGTTGGCCCACCCTTTTTAGCTATAACTGCTTCAACTCTGAGGAAGGCTGTCCACAAGGTTTAGGAGTGTGTATATGGGAATGTTTGACCATTCTTCCAGAAGCGCATTTGTGAGGTCAGGTGCTGATGTTGCACGAGAAGGCCTGACTTGCAGGTGTTCTACCAAGGGCAGGTTTCTTACATAGTTACATAGTAGGTGAGGTTGAATAAAGACAATAATCCATCCAGTTCAACCTGTGTAGGTGTGTGTGGCTGTAATCATCTCACATACCCCTGAATGTTCTGTTCTTTGAGATGTACGTCTAATAGTCTTTTGAAAGCCACCATACTTCCCGCAGAAACCACTTCTTGTGGTAGAGAATTCCACAATCTTGTAGCCCTAACAGTAAAGAACCCCCCACGTTGCCTGAGGTTAATACGCTTCTCCTCTAATCGCATTGTATGCCCCCGAGACCTCATGCAATCCCTTCGACTGAACAGCTTTTTTTCTAAGCGGAGATCCCCATTGAGAAATTTAAAAATTGCTATCATGTCCCCCCTTAGGCGTCTCTTCTCCAGGGAGAATAAATCAAGCGATTGGAGACGCTCTTCATAATCAAGGTCCTCCAGTCCCCTAATTAGTTTAGTTGCCCTTCTCTGTACTCTCTCCAGCTCCAACACATCCCTTCTGAGGACTGGCGACCAGAACTGGACAGAATACTCCAGATGCGGTCGGACCAGAGTTTTATAAAATGGAAGGATTATGGTCTTATCTCTGAAGAAAAAGGACAGGCGCCAATGTAGTTAGCCAGAAAGGTTTATTGCACAATATACATAATAACTTACACATAGGTAAGCTCCAGTCCGTATGGCAGCGTCTCCAGCGCACGATCCGGCCGTCCACCGGCCCGGAGGTGACGTCACAGGAAGCTGGTCAAAGAACTTGGTTACACCGGAAGCCGCAAGTGGAACGCAGGCTCCCGGAAATGACGCAACGCGTTTCGGAGCATGCGCACTCGGCTCCTTCCTCAAGCGTAAGTGACTGCCACCTGGTGCCAGGTTTAAATACAGCAGTCTACAATCAATTAACATGGAAATCAATACAAGGGGCGGCGCAATACTCTGCAGGACCAGCTACACCGCCAGCACTTCTGGAGAGTACGCACAATACTTTATGAATAATACAATGGATTTCGTACTGGGGCTTATTCATGTACAACAGCTTTAGACAAACAATATACACTAAAAATATTAAAACTATTGAAAAGTCCTCAACGATAGATATATTGAAACATGACTTACATGCCACAAAACTAGGAGAGAAAATAAAATAATAATATATACACATATATCTCTCTGTACCCAGGTACAGAGGAAAAACGGCTTACCTTATAATAAGGAAAACCGTAGGCTCCGAGGATCATGTACTCCCAAAAGGAATTCATTTTCCATGATCCATAATACATTATAAAAATATATAAGCACCTAAATGTGCCGGATAGCTAAAAGACAAAAGACAAAGTTCTAAGAACTATAAAATTACTATAAAAATACTTTAAAATACATGCACACATGTATGCATGTGTGTACACACGCACACATATATACATGTATGTACCCATATGGTACCTACAAAAGGGAATGACTAGGAAGGGAAAAGGTGATAAGGAATGAGAAGGGAGGGAAGGGAAGAAAGGGGAGGGGGGGAAAAAAAGGGGAAAAAGAAGAAGGGAGGGAAGGAGAGTAAAGGGAAGGGGGGGGGGGAGGGAAAGAAAAAGAAAAAAGGGGAAAGGAGGGGGGGAGATGGAGGAAAAAGGAAAAATTAGAGTAATAACAATGCACTGACTCACAAAATAGTATTAATATCCAGCTCCTCGTTCAGTCCCCCGGGAGCTAGAACATTCAGAGCGTATATCCAGTAAGTTTCCCTACTGCACAGACGCCTGAACCTCTCGGCCTCAGAGGTGCCTTTTGGAATTGCCTCAATTACCCAGACATATAATCCTTCAGTGGATTTATTATGGTGTTGAAGGAAGTGCCTGGGGACGCTATGGTGGTCTTTACCCTCCTGAATATAGCGTCGGTGCTGGCCAAACCGTGCTCTGAGAGTCCGTATGGTCCTGCCAACATAGTGCAGGCCACACGGACATACCAGGCAATATACCACGAATTCAGACGAACAGGTGTGGAATTCATTAATTCCATACCTGTTGCCTCCAATCACAAAGTCCTTTTGTCCATGCTTAACATATTTGCATGTTAAGCATTGTATTTTACGACACTGGTACATACCAGTGACGTTAAAAAAGGTCAGGGACGGAGAAGCATATTTTTTAGATTTGAGTTTACTAGGTGCGATTTTTGTTTTTATGTTGGGGGCCTTTCTGTATGAGAAACGGGGTTTGTCCGGAAGTACTGCTTTTAGATGAGGATCTTGGAGCAAGAGTGGCCAGTGTTTCTTTACCACTCGCTCCATTTGTCGGTGGTGATTATGGAATTGAATCACCACCGACAAATGGAGCGAGTGGTAAAGAAACACTGGCCACTCTTGCTCCAAGATCCTCATCTAAAAGCAGTACTTCCGGACAAACCCCGTTTCTCATACAGAAAGGCCCCCAACATAAAAACAAAAATCGCACCTAGTAAACTCAAATCTAAAAAATATGCTTCTCCGTCCCTGACCTTTTTTAACGTCACTGGTATGTACCAGTGTCGTAAAATACAATGCTTAACATGCAAATATGTTAAGCATGGACAAAAGGACTTTGTGATTGGAGGCAACAGGTATGGAATTAATGAATTCCACACCTGTTCGTCTGAATTCGTGGTATATTGCCTGGTATGTCCGTGTGGCCTGCACTATGTTGGCAGGACCATACGGACTCTCAGAGCACGGTTTGGCCAGCACCGACGCTATATTCAGGAGGGTAAAGACCACCATAGCGTCCCCAGGCACTTCCTTCAACACCATAATAAATCCACTGAAGGATTATATGTCTGGGTAATTGAGGCAATTCCAAAAGGCACCTCTGAGGCCGAGAGGTTCAGGCGTCTGTGCAGTAGGGAAACTTACTGGATATACGCTCTGAATGTTCTAGCTCCCGGGGGACTGAACGAGGAGCTGGATATTAATACTATTTTGTGAGTCAGTGCATTGTTATTACTCTAATTTTTCCTTTTTCCTCCATCTCCCCCCCTCCTTTCCCCTTTTTTCTTTTTCTTTCCCTCCCCCCCCCCCTTCCCTTTACTCTCCTTCCCTCCCTTCTTCTTTTTCCCCTTTTTTTCCCCCCCTCCCCTTTCTTCCCTTCCCTCCCTTCTCATTCCTTATCACCTTTTCCCTTCCTAGTCATTCCCTTTTGTAGGTACCATATGGGTACATACATGTATATATGTGTGCGTGTGTACACACATGCATACATGTGTGCATGTATTTTAAAGTATTTTTATAGTAATTTTATAGTTCTTAGAACTTTGTCTTTTGTCTTTTAGCTATCCGGCACATTTAGGTGCTTATATATTTTTATAATGTATTATGGATCATGGAAAATGAATTCCTTTTGGGAGTACATGATCCTCGGAGCCTACGGTTTTCCTTATTATAAGGTAAGCCGTTTTTCCTCTGTACCTGGGTACAGAGAGATATATGTGTATATATTATTATTTTATTTTCTCTCCTAGTTTTGTGGCATGTAAGTCATGTTTCAATATATCTATCGTTGAGGACTTTTCAATAGTTTTAATATTTTTAGTGTATATTGTTTGTCTAAAGCTGTTGTACATGAATAAGCCCCAGTACGAAATCCATTGTATTATTCATAAAGTATTGTGCGTACTCTCCAGAAGTGCTGGCGGTGTAGCTGGTCCTGCAGAGTATTGCGCCGCCCCTTGTATTGATTTCCATGTTAATTGATTGTAGACTGCTGTATTTAAACCTGGCACCAGGTGGCAGTCACTTACGCTTGAGGAAGGAGCCGAGTGCGCATGCTCCGAAACGCGTTGCGTCATTTCCGGGAGCCTGCGTTCCACTTGCGGCTTCCGGTGTAACCAAGTTCTTTGACCAGCTTCCTGTGACGTCACCTCCGGGCCGGTGGACGGCCGGATCGTGCGCTGGAGACGCTGCCATACGGACTGGAGCTTACCTATGTGTAAGTTATTATGTATATTGTGCAATAAACCTTTCTGGCTAACTACATTGGCGCCTGTCCTTTTTCTTCACTTCTGCCAGCGGATTCTTCGGAGTTTTCCTGTCAGTGCTGCCTTGTATCCAGCCATTTGGGACAGTCCCGAAATAAGAATCTGGAGCATCCCCCGCGCCCCTCCTACAGTGGTGGACTCCTTTCTTTCTTGCCTGGTAAGAAGCGCCCAAAAAACTTTTTTTCTGAACATGGTCTTATCTCTGGAAAACATCCCTTTCTTTATGCATGCTAATATTCTGCTAGCCTTGGTAGCCGCCGCTTGACATTGCAAGCTGCTGCCTAGTCTATCATCAACCAAGACTCCCAGATCCTTCTCCATTTTTGATTCTGGGTTGGAGGAACAAAGTTGGGGCAGGAAATTGTCCAAAATGTCTTGGTATGCCGACGCCTTAAGAGTACCCTTTACTGGATTGGATCTCAACCCGATAGAACACCTCTGGGATGAATTTGAGTGGAGACTGCGAGCAAGGCCTTCTCAGCCAACGTCCGTGCCTGACCTCACAAATGTGCTTCCGGAAGAATGCTAAAACATTCCCATAGACACTCCTAAACCTTGCGAACAGCCTTCCAAGAAGAAATGAAGCTGCTATAGCTGCAAAGGGTGGGCCACCTCATTATTGAACCTATGGACTAGGATGCCATTAAAGTTCATGTGCGTGTAAAGGCAAGTGTCCCAATACCTTTGACAATATAGCATAAAAATAGAGTGATATATATATTGCTCCATTTTTATGCTATATTGTCAAAGGTATTGGGACACTTTCCTTTACACGCACATGAACTTTGTTCATGGATCAGGATGTTAGTGGAAATTTCCTAAAATATGGAAAAACTTACCCCTCCTTTGGGCTCATTCACACTAGTGGTTGAGGGGCAGTAAAACCCCATAACTGAGCTGAGTTTTATTTATTTTTTTTAGAGGCTGGGGGTGTAAACATTTCTTGGCTGTGATGCTTTGCTTCACAGCAGGAATTAAATCACATCACGTTTGAAGTGAAATCAGGTCGCTCTGCAAGTGCCCCACAATTACACGTATACTTACCATAAAATCTATTTCTCTGAGTTAAATCGATGGACACAGCCCTCCATAAATCATAACTAGTGGGGTTATATTGCCGCCTTCAGGAGTAGGCAGAATAAAAAACACCCATGGGCCGTCTTCAGCTGGTAAATAATCCCCCTCTCTGCTTTAGGTAATCAGATTAGTAGCAAGCAGTATTAGAAGTATCAGAACTCCATAGAGGGGTGGGTGCTGTGTCCATTGAAGTCAGAGAAATAGATTTTACGGTAAGTAAAAAAATATCATTTTCTCTTTTGTTCAACAGACAGCGCTCCATAAGTCATAACTAGTGGGACGTTCAAAAGCCGTGCCAAAAAAGGAAAATGAGGGGTGGGGAAAATAGCCCAAGGCTAAACAGAAGGGCCCTTAAAACAGGACACAGGAGCCCCGTTTAAAATAAAGGTTTAAAGAAGCATCCACAGATGCCAAAGTATCTAGCTTATAGAATTTTGTAAAGGTGTGCACAGATGACCAAGTGGTCGCCTTGCAAACGTACGATATCGATGCCTGATGACGTAAGGCCCAAGAAGCACTCAGCGCCCGAGTAGAATGCACCGTGTCAGGGAAAGGTGGAACCTGACCTTTAAATGGAAAAGGCCCAAGTCACCATCTGTCTGATACATCTGGATATGGTAACCGAAGAAGCGACCAGCCCTTTTCTTGGTCGGTCCATAACCACAAAAAGCGAGTCGGACTTCTGAAAAGACTCAGTAGCTGCCAGATACACCCTAATCACATGTACCACATCCAAGGTATGCAAATTCCTTGGGATGAGTCGGGTTGGGACTCAAGGAAGGCAACACAATGTCCTCATTCAAATGGAAGACAACTTTTGGCAGGAATGATGGACAGGGACATAGAACCACTTTATCCCTATGGACCACTAAATAGGGACTGCGACAGGATAATGCTGCCAATTCCAATACCCTGCAGGCTGAGGAAATAGCCCCCAAGAATGTCACCTTCTGGGATAACGTAGGCAAGGGAATCTCCTTAATACTCAAATGGGAGGTTTCCAGAGAACTAAAAGTACTACATTTAAATTCCGTGGCAGCAAGAGACCGTGCAGGTGGAGCCACATGTTAAACCCCCTGAATGAAGGTACAAACTAAAGAGTGCGTGGCTAGGAGTCACTGAAAGAAGACTGCCAGGGCAGACACCTGGCCCTTGATACAACTTCTGATCGCCATGTTAAATAAGGGTTAAGATCCAAGCCACAGAAAAGGATTAAGGATGAGCGCCAATGGACTCACACCAAGAAATGTACGCTTTCCACGTAAGATGGTATATCTTGCTGAAGACTACTTCCTAACCGTCACCATATTTGGGTGCACTGATCCAGACAGACCTCTATACCTCAGTACCTGGCTTTCAATAGCTAAGCCATTAAATCCAGTGACTAAAGTAGGAATGATTTATCAGCCCTTGGGACAACCGGTCTTCTCTGAGAGGAAGCCCCCAAGGGCGGTTTACAGCCACCAGGATGATTAGAAGATCCTCGCTCTTGATTCCTCGCAGTAACTGCGGAAGAAGCCTTAGCCAAGGAGAAGACTGGCCTTACCATGGCCCTTGAACTCCTGCGGCGTCTATCAGAGGACCCAGTGACCTCGTCACAAACTTCGGTATCCTTCTGTGGACCCAAACCTGCTAAAGGAGCTGCATGTACTGCACAAAAAGAACTGTTTTGAAGGTGGATAACACTAGACTCAGAACCTGTGAGTGAGAGAACTCTGTGATAGCAGCCCGTGCATCACGGCCTGTGGTCCGTGAAGTTTGTGCAGAGTAAGGACAACTCTGGTCAGAAATAGAATCAGACCTAAGTAAATCAATTTCCTGGACAGGGATAGGGGGGACCTTAAGTAGTTCAGATATCACCTGTACCTTTGCACAAATTAAATCCACACAAGGAGACTCGAGGCCTAAAAATAAATTCTGAAAAAGGACAAGCTTTATTCCCCTGAGTACCCCAAAAGAAACAATTTGCGGACCTCCTGGACGCTCACCAAAGAAGTCCACGTGGCTGGAAACCAGCAAAGATGTTACTCCCACCCCAATAATAGTCCAGGAAAGCTAGCTTAAGGCTTACAAGACCAAGGTTGCTTGGAACCTCCCAGGGAAGATTTAAAAGATCTATTTCCCTTATTCTCCATCCCAGAAGCACAACATATTCTATGGGCTGAGGAGGGCCCCTGTCTGTGGCAAGGCTCGTTCCCTTTCGTTGACTGTGGCAGGAAGGTACTCATCCCGCCCGTGATACAGTTGATGTCATCCAGAGTAGCCCCAAACAAGCAATTGCCTTGAAAGGGCAGATCAATGAGAGCCTTCTTAGAGGCTTGGTCTGCGGACCGATTCCTAAGCCATAGCAAGCACCTAATTACCTCCGCTGAAATAATGTTGGAAAGCACAGGGGCTGTATCCAAAGCTGCATCACAAAAACTGCAGCCCATGGACCAACTGGTCCGCTAAATCAACATAAGCAACAGGGACCTGCTCACCCCCCAGGCCCTGGCTCAAAAGCCTGGCCCATTCAGTTAGGGTCTGAGACACGAGGGCTGATGCAGACTGGCCGCAATGCCGAACCAGCCATAGTAAACATGCTACGTGCCACAGTCACTGCTTTTTCAACCAGTCCTTAAAGGACAGGGATTCCTCTACTGGGATCATGGTTGCTTTATTCAACCTGGAAACAGGAGGGTCGACCATTGTTGGACTAGCAAAATTTATTTATTTTTTTTTTTAAAAAGGGACTCCTCAAGAGTAGCATACAGCAAAACATTTGGGGACAAAAGGGTCATTTTGGGTGTTCCCATTCCTTACAGGAAAACCTGTCAAAATAAGGCACATTAGAAAACCCCTTCGGAGTACGATGCGACTTGTGCATACCAAACGACACAGCAACGTCCGTGGCTGCATCCTTCATTTTTAAAGTCTCACGCACTGTGGTGATAAGTGCATCTACCAGTGCTTTTTTATTCGCTGCTGCGACCATGCAGGAATCATGTTCGCTAGCGGATGGATCAGGAGGTGAAATATCAAGTCCCCCTGGACGGGCCGCGTCCACAGCGGCATCTGGCTCAGAATCAGATGACAGATTGAGCAGGGAAAGGCTGGGGATGCTTCCTCATTGGCCTTTGCCCACACGCCACTTCCACCTGGGACACTAAGGGCTGCAGGACCGCCATCAGTGCAACCATGGGAAGCTGGGGTTCCGAGGGACCTGCCACCTCCATGAGGGGGGTCAGTGGGGGAGATGTGACCCTGGGGCTCCATAAGAAAAGGAAGACCTTGCAAAAAACAAAAAAAAAAAAAAACAATCTTTTGGCACCACTAAAGGATCCCCTCGAGGCTCAGGGTATCTATCAGCGGAGAGATAACCGGGACCCCCAGACTCACCCTACCAACTGGAGGAGCACCGAGAATTCAAACCCAATATCATTATGGACGCTATCTCTGTTTATATGTCCAGGGCACAGTAAGAGAAAACTGAGGAGGAGCTTCGGCATCCCCATGAGGTTTTAGTTTCCAGCATCTCCCAGACTAAGGAAAAATGGTCCCCCCATGACATTCAGCTACACAAACATGGCCGCCAACCAGAGACCAGCCAGACTAAGGGAAAATGGCCATCATCAGCTACAAACACTGAAGCATGCTGCCAAGATCTTTCCTGCACCCTCTGCAATGCTGCACCCTGTGTAAGGGGACCCCCTCTGAAGGTAGGACACATTTTAGGGGAGACTCTGCACTACACCCACACTGCAAACAGCAGGGCATGCACCTAGGAGGTCTCCTACACTGGGACCCCTCCAGACTACCAGGGCAGGACACACTATCCAAGGACCCTTACAGAGTGGGGATAGCAGGGGAGACCCCAGGGGTCTCAGCTGCATTCTCTGCCCTTGGACTCCCGCCAGACTAGCCCAGCTCAATGAGGGATTTGGGGATGGTAGGAGGGAACCTTCAGGCAGGTCTGACCATCCCTGGAGGTTACCCGTGTCCACCCCAAAGAAAGCCACCAAAAAGGGGGAGAGGGGGGACTGTACTTACCCTTCCATGGTGCAGGTAACGCTCCAGACAGAACTCCGCCACCGAAGGGAGCCGTCGGCCATGGGACCGCTGCGACTCATACCCAAGCCCGGCCGTATGCGACCCTGCGAGACGTTTAACTCGTGGGCCATTCTGTCCGTGAGGCTATGTCGCGGCCGACCTACCGCATAGCTGCGATCTGCAAGCGCTTACTGGCTGGGCTGGGGGGGGACCACTGGATCTAGATTATCTAGCCCGTCACCCAACCTGGCAGTTAATTGTAGGGCTGAGAGAAAACAAAAAAAAAATGTAAGGAAGGAAAAAAAATTGCTAGGACCAGGAGATCCCAGCCGGGAGCCTAGGTCCTGACAAAACTGATTACCCAGAGCGGGGGGGGGGGGGGGGGTTATATACCAGCTTAGGACGGCCCAGGAGCAAATCCGTGTGTTTTTTGTTCTGCCTAGTCCTACTCATGGAGGCGGCAAAATAACCCACTAGTATGCGTTGTGTCCGTTTAAGAAATGGGATTTTTGACTTACCGTAAAATCATTCTCTGATGTTCATTGACGGACACAGCTCCTGATTCTTCTTAACCATTAGATTATACTGCCCCCCTACAGGAGTAGGACACCAGGAAGGAAAAAGCTTGAACTACACCGATGGGCAGCCCCAGGGGGTATACACCCACACTCCGCTATAGGCACTCCACAAAGGGGTAGGTGCTGTGTTAGTCAATGAACATGAGAGAAAAATGGATTTTTGTAAAATCTTACCGTAAAATCCTTTTCTCTTAGCTCATTGACAGACGTAGTCCTCGGTGATACACCACCTTCGGGTTATGTTGCCTCCACAGGAGCAGGACTAGACAGGGAATTAAAAAGCTCTGGCCACACCCTAGGGGCAGTCCCAGAGGGTATATCCTCTCTCTCTCTCTCTGCCTCAGCAAATCAGTTATGTGAAAAAGCCTTTAGAGATTTTAACCCAACTCAAAAAACAGAGGGGCGGGGACTACGTCTGTCAATGAGCTAAGAGAAAAGGATTTTACGGTAAGATTTTACAAAAATCCATTTTTCTCTAGCGCTCATTGACAGACGTAGTCCTCGGTGATACACCACCTTCGGGACGTCCCAGAGCAGTATCACAACTGAGGGGTGGGAAAATGGAAATCAAATCCCAATCTAGAAGGCCCAACCGGTGCCAACTAGAAGTTTACAATGCTCATCCTTAATGATGAGACTCAACAAAAAAAGAGAAAATTTTTTTTTTTTTTTTTCAAACAGAAAAAAACCCTCGAGGTAGACCACCGGTCTCCTCAAATTGCGGCCTGCAAAACCTTGCGGCCAAATGAGGCATCCGCCGATGCCGTCACATCAATTTTATAGAACTTTGTAAAGGTATGTACCGACGACCAGGTGGCCGCCTTACATACCTGGACCACTGACGCCTGATGGCGAAAGGCCCAAGAAGTACTGAGCGCTCGAGTGGAGTGCGCCCTAACAAGGAACGGAGGACTCTGACCCTTAATAGAATAAGCCTGTACCACCGTTTGTCTAATCCATTTGGCAATGGTCGCGGCAGATGCAGGCAAACCCTTTCTGGGGCCATCCGTGATCACAAAAAGTGAATCCGTCTTACGGAAAGATTCCGTAGCTTTCAGGTATACCCTGATTGCCCGAACCACATCTAAGGAATGCAACGCATGTTCCCGATGATGCTTGGGCTGAGGACACAAGGAAGGTAGTACAATATCTTCATTCAGATGAAAATCTGAAAGCACCTTAGGAAGAAAAGATGGCTTAGGATGAAGTACTACCTTATCCCTATGAATCACTAGGTATGGGGACTGGCATGATAATGCAGCCAGTTCTGACACCCTGCGAGCAGAAGTAATAGCCACCAAGAAGGCCACCTTCTGGGATAAAGTAAGCAAGGGAATCTCCCTGATGTTTTCAAAGGGAGGTTTCTGTAGAACCGACAAAACCAAATTAAGATCCCAGGGCGGTAAGGGCGCGCGGACTGGAGGAGCCAGGTGCCGCACCCCCTGGATGAAATTCCGCACCAAGGATTTGGTAGCTAAAGGTTTCTGAAAGAAGATTGCTAATGCTGAAACTTGACCCTTGATGGTGCTCAAGGCTAGCTTCTACTCAACCCCTTGTTGCAAAAAGGCCAATATTCGAGTCACCGAATAGGTACGTGGAGGAAATCCTAAAGATTCGCACCACGCAATATAAGTCTTCCATGTGTGATAATAGACTTTGCTGGAAGTCGCTTTCCTTGCTTTAATAAGGGTAGGAATGACTGAAGTAGACAAACCTCTGTCCTTCAGTACTTGGGTCTCAATGGCCAGGCCATTAAACCCAGTGACTGTAAAGCATGATGGTAAATTGGTCCTTGAGACCACAGACACTCCCTGAGACGAAGTTCCCACGGAACGTCTACGACTAACATGTCCAAGTCGGCCAGGCCGGCTTGAGGAGGCCAGCCTAGAATTTCTAGGACCACTGGCGCTGATAGAATCTGAACCAGGCGTCCCTAGAGGTGTCTGGCCCCGACCATCCGAGAAAGTCTGGTCGTTTTCTGTTCCCACACATTTATCAGATACCTGATAGTTATCAGGAAAGGTGATCTTTTCTGGTTGAACCTCAGGGACCGAAGTCACCCGACTAGAGGCTACTTGGCCTATCTGGTCAACCAGATCCGATTCCTGTGAGGTATCGGGACTAATCTTAGGAAAAGGTAAAGGAAAAGATCTATTCAGGGAACGGTAACTACCGCTTCCTGTAGTACTTAAATGTTGGAAGGGAAGAATCGCACCGGTAGTAGTGGTTGATGCTCGATCTAATGTCCTGAATACCGGTGAAAACGTCCCCCCACCCTGAAACCGGGTGGGGGCGCACCTTCAGGCTGTGTACTCCTTTGCTTCGGGTTTGGCTGGGTTGGTCCTTTGCTTGTCCGACCAGCCCTTCTTGAACCCTCCTGGAGGAGTCTTGCCTTTCCCGCTAGTACCAGCCGGGCGCCCTTAGCTTTAGCAGCCTGTGGCAAAAAAGTGCTCTTGCCCCCAGTGGCATCCTTAATGATTTCATCTAGGTTGGCCCCAAATAGACGATTCCCCTGAAAAGGGAGATTAGTCAAGGTCTTTTTGGAACCTAGGTCAGCTGACCAGCATTTTAACCACAGCACACGTCTGAGGATCACCGCTGACTTAGATGCATGCCCTAATAAGGGAGTAGTGTCCAAGGCTGCGTCACAGATAAACTGTAGCCCTTGTATAATCTGTTCCATCAAATCAGATGTCTCCTGGGGAATATCTTTTCCCCTAAGATCTTGGCGTACCATTTTTGCCCATTCCGTAAGTGTCTGGGAAACTAGACCAACAACAATTACTGGTCTAAATGCTGACCCTATCAGAGAGAAGATGGTGCGGGACTCTGCTTCCATCTTTCGATCCACCGGATCCTTAAAGGACGAAGTGTCCTCCACTGGAATAACCGTGGCTTTATTCAGCCTCAAACGGATAGCGTCTAGCAATACGCTTGGAAATAGTAAAGGTACGTTTAGAATGCTCCCATTCTCCTTTAATCTGATTACCGAAACATTTAGGTACAGGAAAAACCTTCACCGTTTTGATGGGCTTATTAGTACTAAAGGGAATCTGTTTCAGTTGCCTCTGCCGGTAAAGCCTCAAGTTTTAAGGTTTCCTGCACTGCCACAACTAGTGCGTCCACCAATGCTTCTTCCTGAATTATAGCAGGAGAAGAAGCGTCCTCCTCACTGTCTGAGGGGGCTTTACCTGGGATAACAGCCCTTGAAGAGGAACCTGCAACTGCAGTGACCATCTCTGAATCAGAGTCAGAGGTGTCAGATAGTATAGGGGTAGGCGGGGGTCGCTTCCTTGACCCCCGTCCCTGACAGGCCGCCTCCACCCGAGCCACCATAGACTCCAAAATTGCTGTAAATGACTCTATACTCTGTGCACCGGCGGGTCCCGTGGCCCCCTCGAGGGAAACAGGTGGGGGAATATGTGTGGCAGGGTCCATGATAATTCCAGTCACTTCCTGGATAATATAATTCAAAAATAAAAAACTTTTTTTTTTTTTTTTTTCAGACCCCCAGCGCCACAAAAGCCCCTTAGTGTTACCTGCTAGGGATCCCTATCGATCGAGAGAGAGAGAGAGAGAGAGAGAGAGATAGACCCCCAGGCTCACCACTTGATGCTCAGAGTCTAACTGCAACAGGTTACAGCGCTGTCTTGACAAACAGGAAGTCTTTTGGCTGGCTGCCCAGGAAGAAAGGAGGCGGCTCCGCCCCTCTGCACGCCTTCCGGCGCCTCCCCCAAGCTCCACGAGGTGTTTGGATCACCTCAAACATGGCCGCCCCCATGCTGGAGACACGAGGCTACGCCAAAATGGCGGCTCGTGCGATCCAGCAAAAAACATGGCGGCGGCCTGTACTGAATAGCGGTGTGCTGCAGGGCACACAACACTCTCTCTGCATGGGGATATGGCGTGGTTGGCGGTACCGGCCCTGGCGGACCGCATGGCCATTCGGGAGGCCTGCTAATAGCTGGAGATCTGATTAGGAAGGCAGTCTACATGTCCGTGGCTTCTGACTGGTAGGTAGCTTATTCTTAATACCGTAAGATTCCCAGAATGCCACAGATTACATCTTTTTAACATGTATACAATTAGATTGTTAGCTCCCAAACCAAGCCTCCTGGCTTTTTGCACATAAATCACACTCAAAGTAGGAGGATCTGTGTCATGTTATAGGATAGAGAGGGACTCTATCTTACCATACAGAGAGGGGCCCGCGTTCACCACAAGACCCGTCAGGGGAAAAAGGGGGAACATACTACTCACCATACCGGAACCAGGCGGGCACCAACTCCTGACAGTACCCCTCTCCACCGGGGCGGGAGGGCTGTCGACCGATACGGACGCCGTGACTCATGGTCTTTGGCGTTTCAGCGAGACGTTTAACTCGCGTGGACAGTCCTTTAATGGGACTTTGTCGCGGCCGACCCAGCGCGGAGCTATGGCCTGCACGCGCTCGTAGGCTGAACTGGGGTGACCACCGGATCTCAACATCCAGCCCGTCGCCCAGTTCAGCTTTCTTGCTTGAAGATCTCACAGGAACACTGGAGAAAAAAAGCTGTCTAAAAAATCCTTTAAGAAAAAATTCTTGCCAGGACCTAAGATCCCAGCAAGGTATCTAGGTCCTTACTCCTAACTAGACAGAAAATAACTGATTTGCTGAGGCAGAGAGAGAGAGGATATACCCTCTGGGACTGCCCCTAGGGTGTGGCCAGAGCTTTTTAATTTCCTGTCTAGTCCTGCTCCTGTGGAGGCAACATAACCCGAAGGCGGTGTATCACCGAGGACTACGTCTGTCAATGAGCGCTAGAGAAATGGATTTTACGGTAAGGCAAAAATCCCATTTTCTTTCGTTCATTGACAGACACAGCTCCTTCATTATTGGGACGTCCAAAAGCAGTGTCAAACATGAGGGGTGGGAAACAGCTAACCATAGCCAATGAGTTAACATGGAGCTCAACCATAACTGAAGCTCACCTTAAAAAAAATAGACCCCCAAAGAGGACCGGTATTCTAAACAGCACCCTGCAAAACCTTGCAGCCAAAAACAGCATCTGGAGAGGACAACACATCCACTTTATAAACTTTGTAAAAGTGTGCAGACACAACCAGATGACCACTTAGCAAACCTGCATCGCTAATACCCGATAACAGAAGGCCCAGGAGGCACTAAGCGCCCTAGTAGAGTGTGCCTTGACAGAGAAAGGAAGAACCTGACCCCTATTGAATAGGCCTGAATCACTGTCTGATACATTTCGGAAAAGGTAGCAGCAGAAGCAGCCAACCCTTTGAGTTACAACCTTGAGTACAAAATGAGTCTGACTTCTTAAAAACACTCCATAGCTGCCAAGTACACCCTGATTGCCCGAACCACATCCAGGGAAAGCAGAGAAGTTTCCTTAGGATGTTTAGGCCTGGGATATAGGGAAGGCAACATAATGTCTTCATTCAAATAGAAATCAGAGAAGACCTTTGGAAGGAACGACGGACAGGAACGAAGAACCACCTTAGTGCTGTAAACCAACAGGTAAGGTGAACGAAAAAGACGCTGCCAGCTTCATCACCCTCCACGCAAAAGTAATAGCCACCAAAAAGGCCACCTTCTGGGACAACGTAAGCAGGGAAACCCCCTGATATTTTCGAAGGGAGATTCCTGGATAACTGACATCAATTTGAGGACCCAAGGCAGAAATGGAGACCACACTGGAGGAACCAGTGTCAAGCTACCTGGAAAAAGGTATGCACCATGAAATGTGTGGCCAATGGACGTTGAACAAACACAGCCAAGGCCGAAACCTGACTTTTGATGATACTCAAGGCCAGGCGCTGCTTAACCCCCCGCTGGGGGAAAGCAAAGATCCGAGCCACTGAAAAAGGAGGGAGGGAGAACCCCAAAAAAGACACACCACGTACGTACATCTTCCAAGTACAATAGTAGATCTTCCTAGAGGTAGATTAACCTTTGAATCGGTGATTCCTACGCTGTTAGACAAACCTCTATCCTCCAGCACCTAGCTTTCAACAAACAAGCCGTTAAAACCAGCAACTAAAGCAGAATGGAAGATTGGCCCTTGGGACAGCAGATCTAACCTGAGAGGGTCTCCAAGAAGCATCAGCGGTCAGCCCTACCAGTTTGGCGTACAAAGACCAGCGAGGCCAGTCCGGAGCCACTAGAAAGACCGGATTTTCTTGCTGACTTGATCCTGCACAGGAGCCTTTGCAGAAGTTTGCGAGGGGTGGAAGTCATAAATCAGAGGATACTGACACCAAGGAGCCACTAATGCATCTGCGGCGTCAGCCAGAGGATTCCGAGACCATACCATAAACCTCTGCACCTGCAAATGGAATGTGTACAGCAGAGAGGGCTGAAACAAATTCTGCCCACCTTAGAAGATGATCATCCAGGTACCCCAGTAGCGTGATCCCCCGCTGACACAATGCTAGTACCGGGCCAACACTTGTGAAGGAGCGGAGGAGAAACCAAAAAGGTAAACGCCACATATTGATAATGCTCCTTGCCCATGGCAAAGCAGAGGAAGCGTTGGTGATGGGCACATACTAGAATATGAAGGTAGGCGTCCTTGATGTCGCTAGAAGCAAGAAAATTCCCCAGATGTAGGGACACTACTACCGTGCAAATTCCGCGTGGATTCCATTCTGAACTTCTGTACCCCTACAAAACAGTTTAGTGCCTTGAGGTCCAGAATTGGACGTACCTTGCCTTCCCTTCCAGGAAACCAAGCAGGTTTGAGTAAAACCCCTCAAAACATCCCAAAGCCGGAACAATCACCCCATGAACTAACAAGTCCTGCACTGCCCCAAAGTGACCCCGTAAGCGGTCTGGGGGGGACAAGTGCAGGTTAGAAGGGAAGAATCTTTCTGGAGGAAAAGACCGAAACTCGATCTTGTAGCCGGAACAAATGACTTCATGGACCCACTTGACCTGTACCAGAGAGGTCCACAGATCCGGGAAGCAGCGACGTCGTCCTCCCACCCCAGATATGGGTGAGGGCGCTCCTTCATGCAGAGGAAGCCTTGTTCGCAGGTCTGGAAGAGCCCCTCGTGGCTTGCCAGACCAGGTCCTCGTGGAACCTCTGGGGAAGGCACCGAAGGACTTTTATCCCTTGGAGAACGAAAAAGGTCTCTGAGCCAAGAATGGCCAACGTCTACAATGGGGCTCCTTGCCCTCGGTAGCCTGCGGAAGAGTGTGGGGATCGCCTGTTTGGAGCTTCCTTGGATGACATTAAAGGTCTCACCGGCGAGAAGAGCAAAGAGGAGATCAGATAAGGCCTTCTTAAAAGTCTGGTCTGCAGACCAGCATTGTCAGCCAGACAGCCTAAAATCAAAGAAGCCGCATCCAAAGAGGGATCACAGATAAACTGTAGCTCCTGGATCAACTGATCCGCCAGCTCAGCAAAGGCAGGGGGAAGCAATTTCCCAGTGTAAAAGTGTAGCCCACTCGTCAGTTTGCAACACCAGGGCAATAGCCAATACCAGACTAAGCCAAACCAGGCATAGTGAAACATGGCGGGCCAGAGCCTCCACTTTCCTATCAACCAGATCTTTAAAGGCCAAGGACACCTCAACCAGAATTAAGGTAGCTTTATTTACCCTGGAAAATGGTGACTCCACTACAGATGGGACCTTCCACTTTTTAAGCAGGGAATCCTTATAAGGAAAACACTTAGGGACCACAAGAGTGCGTTTTGGACAACCCCACTGTTATGTGACAATGTTGTCAAAGTAAGCAGGAAAGGGAAGACCCCCGCCACAGTGGAGGACCTGAGGTACCAAAAGGGATTGGCGCCTCTGGCGCAGCATCGCCGTCATGTTTAAAATGTCACGCTCTGACAATTAGTGCATCCACCAGAGCCTTTTCACGCACAGCTAGAGGAACAGAGGAAAAATGCTAACTCTGAGCACTCCGGGTGCGTGGACGCAGACCCAGTAGGGTGACTCGCGTCTGCTGAAACAGATTCAGGATAAGAGGAGGGCAGTGGATGCTATATATGAAGGTCCCCCAGAAAAATCAATCGGGGAGGGGGGCTCGATCCCCCAGTTGTGCACCAGGAAAAAAATCAGTCAACAGCAACTCCAACAAGCCCCCCCCCCCCCCAAAGATCATGTGGCAAAAGCCAGCTCCTAACCTCACCCAGGTGGGGGCGCCTGAAGACCCACAGTGACTAATTTAGAGAGGGCTGGGGGGGGGGGGGGCACGTCTACTCCAAAACCCTCCAGGGGTAGAGGGCGGCCAGCTATTTACCATACCCGGAACAGGTTGGGCACTGCTCCTGACAGACCATCGGGATGTGGGTGGCTGTTGGCAAAGAGGAACGCTGCAACTCAGGCTGAAGACTGGTCGTATGTGACCTAGGGCGCAGCGGCGGACCAGAGCCCAGCAAGGAACTAGGTCCTTACTCCTGACTAGGCAGAAAAAAAAAACAGTGCCTAGAGCCGAGTGGGTGTATACCTCCTGAGACTGCCCCTAGGCGTAGTCAAGCTTTTTCCTGTCTATTGTCCTATTTCTGTAGAGGGAATGGTTAAGAATCAGGAGCTGTGTCCGTCAATGAATAGAGAAATGGGATTTTTGGCTTACCAAAAAATCAATTTCTCTGATGTTCATTTTTGGACACAGCTCCCCATCCTGTTAACCATTGGGTTATACTGCCCCCTACAGGAGTAGGACAGTAGGCAGGAAAAAAAAAAGTCTGGCTACACCAATGGGCAGTCCTAGGGGGTATACTCCCTCTCTCTGCTATAGGTACTCAGTTTTGTTACAAGCAGTGTAAGAAAAATTACAACTCCACAGAGGGGTGGGTTTTGTGTCCGTCAATGATCAGAGAAACAGATTTTATGGTAATTTAAAAATCCAGTTCGCTTTCGTTCATTGAGGGACACTGCTTCTGAACATCTTAACCATTGGAACAGTAACGAAAACCCAACCACACAATCCTATACACAGGTGATCCAGAGGAAGGAGAAAAACCCCAGCAAAGCATGATCCAATTTGCTACAGCAGAGGAAAATTCCTTCCTAATCCCCCGAGAGGCAATTAGATATTCCCTGGATCAACTTTACCTACAAATATATTAGTAGCCATTTAGATTATGTACACCTAGGAAAGAATCCAGGCCTTTTTTAAAGCAATCTAGTGAGCAGGCCAGAACTACCTCTGGAGGGAGTCTATTCCACATTTTCACAGCTCTTCCAGTGAAGAAACCTTTCCGTATTTGGAGACAAAATTAGTTTTCCTCTAGACGTAAAGAGTGCCCCCTTGTCCTCGGTGTTGACCTTAAAGTGAATAGCTCAAAACAAAGTTCACTATATGGACCCCTTATGTATTCATACATGTTGATCATATCCCCCCCCCCCCCAATCTCCTCTTCTCAAGAGAATAAATTCAGTTCCTCTAATCTCTTCTCATAGCTGAGCTCCTCCATGCCTCTCATCAGTTTGGTTGTCCTTCTCTGCACTCCAGTTTCCAGATATCCTTTAGGAACTGCATATTCCAGATGAGGTTTTACTAATAAATTTGTACAGGGGCAAAATGATATCACTCTCTGGAGTAACACAAGAAAGGACTTTGCTTTGGAAACCGCAGCTTGGCATTGCATGTTATTAAGCTTATGATCTTCCAGAAAACCCTGATCCTTCTTCGCTTGATGTCAATGGAGGCAAGAAAATCTCCCTGATGCAGGAAGCCACCACCATGCGAATGGACTCCATTTTGAACTTCTGCACCTGCACAAAGCAGTTCAGCGCCTTGAGGTCCAGAACTGGACACACCTTGCCTTCATTCCTGAGGACTAAACCAGTTTGAGTAAAAACCCCTGAAAGGGTTCCGAAGTTGGAATCAGGACAATCTCCCTTTGTAGTAGAAGGTATTGCACCGCTCCAAAAAGCCTGTAAGCGGACAGGAAGGAAGAACGGAACAATCTTTTAGCCGGACCGTATGACCTCGTGGAACTACTTGTCTTGTACCAGAGAAACACAGGTCCGGGAACCAGCGAAGGCTTCCCCCCACCCTATATATGGGTGAAGGGGCACCTTCCTGCTGAAGGGGCCTTCTCCACAGGCCTGGAGAAGCCTGCTCTTGACTTGCCAGACCAAGCACGGAAGGGCTTTGATCCCTTGTCAGTCAACCCTGAGGGACCAAAAAAAAAAAAAAAAAAAAAAACACAACACCTGAGCCGAGGAGGGCCCACGTCTACGAGGGTCCTTGGCCTTAGTGGCCTACGGAAGAAAGGTGCTGACCCACCCCCGTGAGACCTTAAATGTCATCCAGTGTAGCGCCAAACAGGCGATCTCCTTCAAAGGGAAGATCAGTCAGGCCTTTTTAGGAATCTGGTCCGCAGACCAGCATTTGAGCCAAGAGACACGCTGAAGGACCACTGCCGAAAACAGAGCCAAGCCACTAGGGGCGCTGCATCCAAAGAGGCACCACATATAAACTGCAGCCCTGGACCAGCTAGTCTGCCAGCTCAGCAAAGGTAGGGGATAGCTACTCCCCCTTCAGGTCACAGCGCAAAAGCTTAGCCCATTCGGTCACTCTGCGACACCAGGGCAATGGTAAATATCAGCCTCATTGCCAAACCAGCCACAGTGTACATATTGCAGACCACAGCCTCCGTCTTCCCGTCAGCCGGGTCCTTAAAGACCGGACTCATGATTGCTTTGTTTAATCTGGAAGCCAGAGGGTCCACCACCAGTGGAACAGTCCACTTCGTAAGAAGGGACTCCTCATAGGGGGGTATCATGTTGCAACTTGCTTAGGGACCCCAAGGGAATGCTTTGGTCATCCCCATGCTTTAGTGACAATTCTGTCAAACTAGGAGGAGGGGAAAGGGAACACCTTGCCATTCTGGATGGCTTGTGAGTGCCAAAGGGAACCTGCGCTTCCGTCGCAGCTGCATCCCCCAACTTTAAGTGTCAAGCACAGATACAATCAGTGAGTCCACCAGCCCCTTTTCATGCGTGGTTGTGGAAGGAGGAATCCTTACTATCTGAGGATTCAGGGCACGTGGTCGCAGACCCTGACTAGGCAGGAAAAAAAAAAAAAAAAAAACAGTACCTATAGCAGAGTGAGTATACCCCCTGGGCCTGCCCATAGGCATAGCCAGACACTTCTGCCTAGTGTCCTAATCCGGTAGGGGGGGCAGTATAACCCAATGGTTAAGATCAGGAGCAGTGTCCATCCCTGAACGAAAGAAAATGTAGATATTTTTACTTTTTTTTTTTTAAGTGAAAATTAAGTTAAAAGCCAACTATATCACTTCGAGATACCAAGGGAGTTGAATGGTTAACATCCAGAGGGCCAGCTTGTGGAACATGGAGGAGCGCCAAAAGCCACGTTGGAAAATATGGTAACCTGGTCTAAGGGTGGGGATCTGATGGCCGGAATCAGTTCTCCTGGGTCTTCAGCTAGCTACAAATCTCCCAACCTACTACAAAACCTTCCAAAACCTCAGTGCCCACCAACCTCCCCAGAGCCCTCAGCCTCCAGTGTCCTCTTAACCTCCCAGAGTGCCACCCAGACTGCTGCAGAGCCTTCAGACCTCATTAGTGCTTCCAACCTCCAACAGTGTCCCACAGATGCTCAGTTTCAGCAAAGTGAATCCTGAATTTTCGGTTTTGGCACCAGAATTTCTCATTTCGGTGCACCAATAATAGTAAAGGGCTTGGTAAACTGCTGGCAATATATAAATACCCATAATAAAAAAACTTTGAAATTACAAACAGGTTGTATGGAATGTCACATGACCTGTAGTTCTGGATTACAAAATTCAGAAGCTGTGGAGATGGGACATGACTTCTGGAGAAAGACAGTCAGATAAAGAGATGACATCAGGAAATCATTTTGCCTTATCAATGTGCAACGCCTAAAACATCCTGCAGAAAAAATCCTCAAAATAGCCACAGAAGATGGTTTCTATTGTTGGCGACAGTCCCTAGCAGAGAGTATACCCCCAGGGACTGCCCATAGGCGTAATCAGACTTTTTGCCTACTCCTGTAAGAGGCAGTATAACCCAATGGTTAAGAAGATCAGGAGCTGTGTCTGTAAATGAACGAAATACATTTTGTATTTCCCAGTACATTTTTAGTGACAATGATCATCAGTACAATTAAAAGAGGTGAATATAACCAACCGGGAAACGCACAGCAATAAAAATCTGACAGATTGTCCAACTCTTCTTCACTCTAAAACCTTAAAAGATTTTTCTTAGCAATACAGAGTATATCCTCATAAAATGGGGAAATAGCTTACAGAATATCTTACACTAAGCTACAGAAGTCTTTGTAGGTCAGCGACTGTTAGATTATGCAACCTACTTTCTCCATGCTGATAAGGCAGTCTTCGTAGGTCAGTGCCCAATAGATCATGTGACCCCCTTTCTCCATGCTAAGGCAGAGTGTCTTTGTAGGTCAGTGCTGGCTACATTATGCGACCCGATTTCTCCATGCAGATAAGGCAGAGTCTTCATAGGTCAGTGCCAATTTTAAGTTATCTGCCTGCATCTGGGAAATCAGACCAAATCCCATCAATAGGACAATGGCTTAAAGTGCTAGATAGATACTAGTAGCATGGAAGACCTCTCAATGTTCTTGCTCCACTAAGAGCAATTGAAAGGCTTGGTTCTTCTGGACTCCATTTGGATACTCTGCAGCATACCAGGACCTTGGGCCTGGTAGATTTTATCCACACAAAATATATTCTTTCATTTTCACGCAATAGTGTCAGGCTGTTGTAAGACAATCTTTACTTTATATCCCATTTGTAAGTCATTACTTCTTGGCCACCTATATATATTTTTCACACTTGACTTACACATGCTTTTGGTTTCTTATTGGCATACTTCTTCTCCCCCATCTTTTCTTCCTCCCATTTATACCTAAACACAGATGTTACACATTGCATCACTGGCTCTGCGTCCCCCATTATCCCTTCGCCTGTTGGTCCCCCCACAGCTCCCAGGTCAGACTTCCCAGCCGATGGCACTTTCCGGTTTCTGTCCTGAGCAGACTGATCCAGTGAGTATCTGATCGTTCATTGTCCAATGTTTGATTACATACCCATGATATTGATACAGTCTAGATACTTATAATACAAAATGATGTATATATATATATATATATATATATATATATATATAATACTCATACTACTGTTTTACTTTTTAGACGCATGACATGCATCCACTCCTATAGAAGCAAATCATATTTTGTGAAACGCGTAGAGAGTACTAAGATGCAGGGTTTTAGGATTTTCATGTGTATGCCTATATTGGTATTTATCTCTGCTTTATTTGGATCAGTCTAACATGTCTGTGTCTATATCAAAAATTCAGTTTTTGCTATTTGTGCAATAAAATTATTTAACATTTACAACATGTAATTTCATTTTGTCTTTACAAACATAAGTGTGGTGCCTCATATAAAGTCCCCCCAAGCAATTCCGGCCACTCCGGTGGCTGCCTCTTTTTTGTTGGGCCACTGCCACAACCCAGGAGGTAGAATTTGGGGGGGGGGGGGGGGGGGGCGCGGACAAACTCTACCATGCTTGTATTCTGGATACAACCGCCCTGTATTTGTGCGGATCATCTTTCTATGTAGGCACTCAGTGAAATGGCTGTGGATCTGGCAACTGGGAGCGCTTTCATCGGTGAGTTGTATGGGTAGTAGGCACTGTTTGCTTTGTATATCTTTGCATTTACAATTTCAAGGCTTCTTGAGACCATGCACATTGTAATGGTGACAGTGACAAAAGGTTTGTATGTTACACACCAAACAAAAAAAACACCCCCCCCCCCCCCCATTATATCTGCCTTTGACATGAACAAATTTGAAGAAAAATGCTCTCAAATACAGTAGGAGTGACAAATGTGTGTAACAATTCAATAAGAAACCAATAAGTTGGGGAATCAAACTACTTTTTTTCATTGAACATTTTATTTAACATTTTGCATAATCAAAAAAACAAAAAACCGTGACATGGGAAAGGGACTGAACGATAAAATAAAAACAGAATTTAAAACATTGTTCATTGAGCACTACTGTGCCACCAGAAAGAGGAAAAGCAGACAGTACAGGAGAGGGTTGAGACCTGAAGACCCCGAGCTTGTAGGATGTATTTGGTACAGACTTCAGTGCCTAGTATCCACTGAACTGTCCCCCTGCTGCAGGGAGATGGGAACGTTTAAGGCACTGAAAAATCTAAAAAGGAAAAAACAAAAACCTAAAAAGAAATAACACTTTGATGAAGTTTCACAGGATACATTCCCGTGTTGGTAACCGATACCTTACCAATTGTTCATTAGAGGAAGGAATAGGACAGCAAAGAAATAGGAAGAGAGGGAGACGTGGAGTGCATCTATATAAAAAGAGGTAAGGCACATTGTAAAAATGATTTTTTAAAACACAAAAAGATAAAAATCCACTGGGAATGTGCAAGTATTTGGTCATTAAAAAAAAAAAAAAAAATGTACAGGTCAAAAAGCTGCTGTAGTGGCAGGATTCCAGTATAAACAATAAGGACACATTATGGGGTGTAATGGCAAAAGGATTCTGCACAGACTGTGTGAGTCGGTGAACATTCAGATCCTGCAGTGTACCAAGGCCATCCTAGGAAGTGGCATTAACACCGGCACACTGATATAAGTCAAGTGTTATTTCAATCATTAGACTCTGTGCGTGTAACACAATGGACTTCAACACAAAGCAGAATGCAGTGTGTAGTAACCTCGGGCAACCATCACATCTCATTTGTTTTGCTACATTAAACAGATAAAGCCAATCGGAATCCTAGTCTCTAGTTACTGCACAGCAAAGCTCTTCCATCTGTTATTAAAGTGGTTGTAAACTTCGGAGATAAAAAAATACAAACCATATCCTTTTATAGTATGTACTTGCCTTAGGTCTGCGTCATGACTGCTCAACCTGTGGCCCTCCAGCTGTTGTGGAACTTCAAGTCCCATGAGGCATTGCAAGCTACTGACAGTTTCAAGCATGACTCCTAAAGGCTGAAGCATGATAGGACTTGCAGTTCCGTAACAGCTGGATGGCCACAGGTTGAGCACCCATGGTCTATGCCAGGGGTCTTCAAACTATGGCTCTCCAGTCAGGGGAGGACTGGCAAGGGGGGCAGGGTGGCAATTGCCCCCCGGGCCACTCTGAAAAGTGGTAGAAACTGGTAAAAAGGCCACTCCGGGCTGGATTAATGTAGGGGTCAGACACTGTATACAGCTGCAAGCCCAAAACAAGGTGGGCATGGATGGTAAGCTGATTCGATGGTTCAATGGGCCACTTGACTGGACTTGCCCCCCAGACCTAAGGCTGCCAGCCCTCCCCTGCCTCCAGTTCAGGAACTACAATTCCCATCATGCCTAGTCATGTCTGAATGTCAGAGTTTTACAATGCCTCATGGGATGTGTAGTTCTGCAACAGCTGGAGGGGGCCGTAGATTGAGGATCCCTGGTCTATGCCATCCATTCTGAACCGTTTTGCTAGGGATGCACGGATATCGGTGCCGAGTATTTTCACGACTACTTGTGAAAATACTCCGACACCCAAAACCAATATGATGCAATGCAATTTGCACCCATATAAAATGAATGGGCTCATATCACACTGTAAAGAATTGAATGCAGTTTGAACAGGAATGAAGTGCTCATGTGTGAATGAAGACTGAAATAACTTTAACAAGCCTGGGTTCACACAAGAGCGGTGGGGGGGGGGGGGGGGGGGGGGGTTCTTTCGAGTCGGAAAGGAATTGCATGCCATTCTTTCCAGTGCGATATGCGCCCATTCATTTTGTATGGACGCAAATGGCACAGCAAAGCATCAGTACTCGGTTATAAGTTGGTACTTGACCAAAAACATCCGTACTAACCAAAATAAATCCAGTATCTGCATTCCTACTTTTTACCCCAAAGAAACACTTCTATATTTAGAACTCAGGGAACCCCTGCTAAGAGTAGTTCATTGGTGGTGGTCAGTGGGAAGAATGTCTCCTACATTGGTGATCATAATTCCACCCTTCTAGTCAAGGGTCTGCCTCACATGGGAGGTTAGCCACAGCCCAAGGAATTAATAAAATGTGAAGCATTCAGTCCTAATTATTAATTTCTGCTGGTAATATAGCAATAGTGTATTATTGTGTTCACACTATTGGCCCATTTCAATGTTATTTTTCATGATATCTACTTTAATCACATCGCAGCCCCTGCTTTATATGTATTTGTGTTTTTAGTGTTTTTCACCTAAAGGGGCAGCAGTTAAGGGAACTCACTATATGGATGAAGTGTCCTTCACGGATTATTTCACAGCTCAAGGAATCCCTAGCCAGTTCTGAAGGAACCCAAAAGGTTCCACAGAACCCTGGTTGAGAATGACTGGTCTATGCGGACACTAGAAAATCCTGGGAGATGGCCCCGCCTCCCCCCAGCAGGTAACTGACAGCCCCAGCTGTGCATGCTTCCCTATGAGACTTTTAGAGAGGGGTGTGTCAATGCTCTCCACTCAAGTCTCAGATTACACACAGTTCCCTGCTCTATGTTGTGCACTGTGATCCCCCCCCCCCCCGCTTTCTGGAGCTAAAAAAATAGCCTTTGATCTGTGAACTTTAGAAGGCTGGAGGAGAAAAAGGCTGTAAAAACGGCTTCAGCTCTGTCTCACCAGAGAATAGTCTCTTCAGTGAGTACAGTAAACCCCCGCTCCATCGCGGTTCAGTTTTTGCGGTCCCGGTATATTTTTTGTAATGTTATTTTACTATATAAATTAAAAATGAAATATTTTTGTGTTTTCCATAGCTGTTGCTATGTCTCTCAGTATCTTTTATGTGTTTAAATGAGTTTCTATTGTTTTAAAAGTGTGTTTAAAGACCTTAAAATGCTTTTACACGTACAGTGACATTAAAAAAAAAAAACCATGCCTACAATGCATTTTAATAGGGTTTTTCTATTTCGCGGATTTTCACTTTTCGCGGCTGGGTCCGGAAACGTAACCCCCGCAATGGAGGGGGGTTTACTGTATATGTAAGGGTTTACAACCACTTTAAAGCCTTATGACTTTTGAATACTAAAAAAGGAGCAGCAAATTGGTAGACAGATTTACAAAAAAAATTGTACATTCAAAAGACCCTTAGAGAGGCATATTGAAGACAACCTGGGGGGGGGGGGCGCTAATATTTTACATACATCTTTACATTTATGCAAAAGGAAAACCTTACTGGTAAAAGCATTGAGACAAAGAGGGGCCAAGGTTCGTACCATGATGTCAATAACACAATACATCCTCAAATGCTGGCTTTAAAACCAGAAATTTCAAATATCAAGGCTCTTTGTTGTAATTTTTAATGCCTGTAACAAACGGTGGTTTAGGAAAAAAAAAAAACCAAAAACGATGGATTGATATTGGGGGCGAACAAACCGGAGATACCCCAGGTACAGTGCAGGGTCTACTGGCCATACTCACTATGTTGCAGAAGGGGGACTAGGGAAGGACAGAAAAAGGACATCATGGAATGTGACAAACAGGGATCTGTACATAAAAAGCTTCAAGTTGTTGTATTGCAATGTTTGAAAGGCAAATACTGATCACATTTGTTTTTGTCCAAAAAGTTCATTAGGGAGCAGAGCGCCTCAAAAAAAAAAAAAAAAAAAAAAAATAATAATAAAATAAAAACTATTGTTTCCTTAGCTACTTAAAAAAAAAGGATTTTTGGAAAAAACAAATAAAACAAACCAAAAATAAATTAGATGGCTATGAAAAAGTTCATTGTGGGCCAGCTATGCTGGCTTATCAGGCTGTCCTCACAGAATCATTTTTGTGAGTGGTTTTGCCAAAGGCTGGGTCATTTTTTTCAAGCCATAGTTCTGCCAGTCTCTGGGTAGAACCGTACGTTGATGCTTTGGACCCCAAACACATTTTGTATTGCTTAGGATCGAGATTTGGGTCGCAAAACACCGGATGGTGTACGTGAACCACACCAGCCTCCTGGCTTCTAAAAGTCTTCAAACCTGCTTGTACTACTTTATTAAAAAGGTCCACGTCCTCCAGTCCCCATCCCTGTATAGAAACGTCAAATCCTCCAGCATGAAGGAGGTCTCCCTTATGAACACAAGTAATACCAAAGCCATAGTTCCTCCAAAATCCAGTTTTTTGCGTAAATGCATAATGATTGTCGCTCGGAACCTTCCCAGCATAAACAATCTTGGGATCATATTGGCTGAAGATAATTGGAAAATATATTTGTTGTCCTAAGATAGTGTTGGCTCTACAACGCTGAAGAAACTCCGTGGTGAACACCAAATCCACATCGCAAAAGAAGAGCAAAGAATCGTTGCTAAACTGAGAAGATCCAACTTCCAAGGCCAATGCTCTAGAAAACTCCCCAGTCACCGGCAATATTTGCATGTCTGCCTTTGGATATTTAACCCGATAATCTCTCATGAGGTCGACTTGTTTCTCCTTGTCGGGATTGGAGTTCGAATTGAACAGCAAAACAACGAGCTTCACATTTTGGTTGGTAAGGAGGCAAGTCTTTTCAAAATTGGCCATGAACCTACTGAACATTTCAAAGCGCCCGGATAATGGAACCAGAATGTTCACCTTCTTTTCCTTGGGCTCCTTGTGTTCAGTCTTTGAAGAAGTGAGCTGGAATGAAACAAACATCTTCAGAGAATTGGAAAGGAAAGACAAGGAGCCGGAATCTTGGTTTATTCTATTCGCCAGCTCTTTAGCATCAATCTCTTCATGCTCCTTGAACTGAATCTTACTGAAGGTTTGTTGGAGGTAGGCATGTCTCCTCACAGGTACAGTCATTTTCTTGCCCTTGTGCTTTTTGTAGAGCAGGAGCAGGTCTAAAACATATTCCGCACCATAAAGAGGGTTCAGCCTACGGTAACCATACTGGATCTCCTTAAAGTCAATAATACGGCCTCTAGTCTTGGCATTCGCATTTATCATCTCCATGACCTGCATTACAATATCATCTAGCGCTTCTTTTTGCGAAGCATCCATTCCGCGCCTTGGGGGCTGCCCATCAGCTGCTGAATACAAATACTTGCCGGTGAGAAACTCCCATTCCAAAATCTCCTCCCGCTGGCGTGGCTGGTACCTCATGAATGACGGAGCTATACCAAGCTGAAAATCGTCTTTGTGGACCTCAGTGTTGCTGTATTTGCTCATCAACACGATTTCCCGGTGAAGCTGGATTGTGCGGTAGCGTAGATCTGCTATTTTGCGGCTCAGCATGTAGCTGTGAAGTCGATACTGGTATGCTGGATTCTTATTAGGATGTAGAGTGATGGCTCTGTGGATCTTGCTGTTATGCACGTCCTGAATATACCCCTTCTTGTTCTGCTCATAGTTTTCATAAAACAGCTGCTGCATCTGGAAGGGAAAAAAAAAGGACAAGAGTTCAATTTCAGACATGCTTTAACGCAATGCTTATATGTACATACAATATGTTTACAGCTTTTCCCCATATACAGGAAAAGAAAAGGAAATGTTTAAAGTGTGAATCATTTCACAGGCTGAAAACTTTACTTTCTTTCTATTCGGTCAATTATATTATGGCTGCTTAATGTGCCCCTTAATGGAAAGTTATGTCACAAGTTATGTCACAGATTGTAGAGTAAAAGCCTAATATGTGAAACTAGAGGACAGCCGTAATATTAAGATATTTACCCTTTAATTCTGAAATCTAAAATTGCTTTGGACAAATATGGACCAGATTACGTTATAAATATTTTTAAAAGTATTTGAACTTCAGCAGGAATGTATGGAATCCATCAGATAATGCTTAAAGGGACAACCAAGAAGCGGGAGGGGGAAAAAAAAAAAAAAAAAAAAAAAAGACTTGTGCGCAATCTAGTTCTGAGAAAGCCCAAAGATTAATCAGAGGTATTTACAAAAAAAACGACAGATTATAGCAGGCAAGGAGTGGATTTTTAAAGTGGAAACTACCTAAAACTTGATAAAAATGTTCAGCAAATTATGCTACCAAATTAACTTGCGCTGTAAAGCTGCCACCAGCATTGGTATTTCTGTGCCATTTTGCTGAAACTCAGAGCCCCTGAGCAGTAGTAAATCTTTAAGCCGTCAGCAGATCAGTCTCTAGTGGCTGTGAATTTCTGCACAATGCCAAAAATAGAGAGCAACTGAGCATGTGCAGAGCAGGGTGAGTACTACTGGATTTTAAAAACAGTAACATCACATTTGACTAAAGTTTCACTGTACTTTTCTCCTTCCCTGACACTCTTTAAAGATGGCGTTGCTTCGTAAATCAGATTGGTGCCCTGTATTGTTGACCCTAAAAGTCCATTTAACTTGAAAGCAATTTTTAACCACATTGCACACCAACTTTAGGCCTCCTTCACACGGCCGCTCCGGTTTTGTCCGCTGAGGCTTTTTTTTTTACGGACACGGATGACATACAGACATAATGTAATGTTAGTCTATGGGGATTGCGGATGACACCGCTGACATCCGATTTTGCTTCCTTTCCGTTTTTTTAACGGAAGAAAAATAGGGTTCTATTCCGCTCCGAAAAACCGTACAGAACTGACCAGCATTATGTCCGTACATCACCCGCAAACGGATGGGGTGATATACGGAACGTCCGTGTGAAAGAGCTCTTAGACTCCTAGTTTAGGGGAATAAAAACCCTACTGTTAATTGTAGATATATATACACATATATATATATATATATATATATATATATATATATATACACACACACACACATATACACACACACACATACACATATATATATATATATATATATATATATATATATATATATATATATATATATATATATATATATATATATATATATATATATATATATATATATATATATATATATACACACATATATACATATATACACATATATATATATATATATATATATATATATATACACACACACACACACACACACACATATACACACACACATACACATATATATATATATATACACATATATACATATACATATACATATACATATATATATATATATACACACACACATATATACATATATATATATATATATATATATATATATATATATATATGTATATGTGTGTATTATATTTACACACACACACACACACACACACACACACACACTACCCTGGCCGCCTATATCCAGGGAGTGACATTCAGCACCGGCCAGAAGATGAAGACTGGCACCCAGAAGAACACAGGGAGAAGATTGCTGGACCTTGTAGGCATCAGACTATTGCAACTCAGGCTGGCCATAGTTCGAATCTTGGTCAGTTCAGCAGGGACCAGCTAAGATTCAAACAATCTATGGACAGGCTGATTGTACCCAATTCCAGGGCTCGACAAACCCCAGGCGCGAGGTCGCATTTGCGACTAGAATTAGCGACCTGGCGCCTGGGGTGCCCTGTCCTTTTTGCCCCCACCTCCTCCCTGAGTGCACGGACTTTCGCGCCGTCCAAAAATTGAGGCCCCGGCTTTTCGGCCTTCTTCTGTGAGATGAGGCTTCCAATGGGGAACTGGCGCCCTCTTGTGGTGGCCGGGAGTAATGACTGTTTCCACTGCCTTGTTCTTAATGCCTTCCCATCTCCTTCCAAAGAGGAGATGAGAGGGAAGTTTTTGCAGGCTTCATCTCCCTATCCAGTTACTTTTGTTTAAAGGTAAGTGGACAGGGAGTGTGGTTATTAATTTTTTTAAATTAATAAAAAAAAAAAATTTTCAATTATGAGAAATTTATATATATATATATATATAGTCTTTGTGTGTAAATTTAGTTTCCGTTTTATTAAAGTTTGGTTGTTAGTTTAAAAAAAAAAAAAAAACTGGCTCCTAACTTTTTTAGCTGGCTCCTAAATTTCAGGCAAATTTGTCAACCCTGCCCAATTCACTACATCGATACTTTGGTACAACCAGTATGTCAATCATTGTGTTCCTCCAGCAGGGTCGGCTCCCCACGCCAGGAAAAAAAATAAAACAAAATAGCTCCATGGAAGGGATCCCCCCCCCCTCCCCCATTAAGAAATCACATCTATGGCCTGCCTCAGGTAAGTTCCTGTGATTTTAGTTCTGCTTAAACCCATTTGAGATTTAGGGGGCTAAACCAAGTACTCTTTGGATTTCTCCTATGAAGAGCCATAGTATTGGGAGAACAAATTGGCACCGATCGTGTCCAACAAGTTAAACAAGCAGAACTGCACCAAATACCAAAATGCCCGAGCCTTCCCACTTGCTAGAATGTTTGATATAAATATTCTCATTCAATAAAAATAAGAATTTAAAATGCTAAACTAGAGTTCTTCTGTAATAAATCATAGAATGGTATAAGTAACCATTTTATAGCAAAACACTGTTTAAAGGGTCAAAGATAGACATGAGTGAGAGGAAGGTTTTAATTAAAAACACAATTTCATCCATATTTAAAATTTGATTTTTCCAATAGATGTTTACTGTTAAAGCATTTTTTTTTATACACTTCTTAGCCTTTTCAAAATTAAGAGTTGATCCAAAAAAAGGACACGGAGCCGCCTCCATCTTCTGTTTACCCAGGATCTGTGAAAGCCTTAAAGTTCTCCCATCCATTAAAGGTTGAATGTTTGTGGTCCAGCTGTTGTGGACTTCACTGGCTGCTTTCCAGCAAAGCGACTGAAAGAGTGTGTGTTGTGTTCTTGAGTTTTAATGAAGACAAACCCCTGCCAGTGAGCGCTCAATGTATCGGTCAAACCGGGCTCTAATAGAAGACCCGGTTTATAGAAAAATTTGGCATCCTGCCTGTGGAGAATCCCATAGGATTTCATCACAGTCGGAGATTGTACTACAGAGTCAGACTCTAGCTTAGCATACTTCAATGAACAAGGCCTCATGTTCACTGGGTTATCAATGCATAAGTGCAAGCAATATGTGGTGGTTTATTATAGAGGACATGATCATGCTCCTCTTTGCCTGGAAAAGGACATTTAGATGCAGTTATTCTTTAGAAGCACATTCTACAGGTGACAAATATAAGAGGTCACTACTCTGTACCCTATATGAAGAAAACTACAAATCCTGGCTTTATTCAGCATTGACCAGGTGCCTATACAAAAGAAAAATTAGAAGCAAGATCATAAGCAGGAAGTTCAGTTTGGGGGCCTCCCTCGCTTTTTTTTTTGGGTGGACCCAATGTCCACCATGGGAAGATTAGTTTGTTGATTTTTCCTGATAACCCGGGGAGTCAATGGTGGTCGGGTGCTTTGAAAAGAACCTACGGCTTGATTCTCTGAGGTGCTTGTCATTCTCTCCTTGCCCAGACAGGGGTCTTCATTCCAGGGTAGGGGAGGGCAAAAGGATGCTGTTCATCTTTCTTTTATTTTGGTTAATTATCTGTCAGGGGTCTCCAAACTTTCGAAAAAAGCGCCAAGTTCACGGTCCTTTAGAATTTAGGAGGGCCGGAGTTTGGCCAGTGGAGTAAAAAATAGCGCCCCACCACTGGCGTCAGTGAGAGAATTTGGCGCCCCGCCATCGGCGTCAGTGAGAGAATTTGGCGCCCCGCCATCGGCGTCAGTGAGAGAATTTGGCGCCCCGCCATCGGCGTCAGCGACAGGAATTTGGCGCCCCGCCATCGGCGTCAGCGACAGGAATTTGGCGCCCCGCCATCGGCGTCAGCGACAGGCATCTGGCGCCCCGCCATCGGCGTCAGCGACAGGCATCGCGCTCCCCCCATCGGCGCCAGCGAGAGGCATCGCGCCCCACCATCGGCGCCAGCGAGAGGCATCGCGCCCCACCATCGGCGTCAGCGAGAGGCATCGCGCCCCACCATCGGCGCCAGCGAGAGGCATCGCGCTCCCCCCATCGGCGCCAGCGAGAGGCATCGCGCCCCACCATCGGCGTCAGCGAGAGGCATCGCGCCCCACCATCGGCGTCAGCGAGAGGCATCGCGCCCCACCATCGGCGTCAGCGAGAGGCATCGCGCCCCACCATTGGCGGATTACACATTCACATATATTTTGCACATTCACATTTGTCTCTGCCCTCAAGGAGCTTTCAATCCAAGGTCCCTAACTCACATACATGCACACAATAGGGCTTATTTTGACAAGATCCAATTAACCTACCAGCATGCATTTAGAGAGTGCGAGGAACCCCATGTACGCACAAGGAGAACATGCAATATATTTATTGAAACCCCTAATAACTTCTGGGAGGACCCATGGTTGAGCATAACTGATGCAAAGCAACCAAATTTATTCCATGCAGAAGTAAGCAGACTCCACACACTCCTCTGCTCAGAAACTGAACAGCCCGTGTGCAATACCCATCACCACTACTGCATGATGTCCACCATGAGATCAACCATATTTCGAGAAAGTTACCACTTCAAGTAGGTCTGACTAGCAAGAAAAAAAAAAACAAACAAATGTCATTATCCGTTCGTGTCCTCAGCACAGTGAGCCAAGGGTTCAAAATGTAATTTCTGAAAAGACAAAACCCATTACAGTAATATGAATGTGCACACCATATAATTACTTAAAGTTTATTTATGAGAAGGGTGCTGTAACGGCATACATAGTTGCATAATGGCACACCCAGACTCCAGTGCAAACTTCTAGAAATCTGTTCAATGTACCTGAAGCAAGTGGAGTGAAAGGCTTGGTCTCTGTTACACAAAGGCAGGAGCAGGAAAAGCAGAAGTGTATACAGTTAAAAACTAGGCACCTGCTCAGCCCTGCCAAAGCCAACAAAAGCTCTCACAATAAACCATTAGCAGCTTCTAGTATTGAGTTTCTTCATATATTTGCGAAGCTATTCTGTATGTCCTGACTCCAGGTAACCAGCTCATGCCAGAACAGTGACTTATTTTACTCCTTAAAAGTAAACCTGTCAGGAAAGCAATATGGAGAAGGCCATCGGAAAATGCTAGTTACTTGGCTGTTGTACTCCTCTGCTGCATTCTAATACTACAGCTGGCCAAACTGATCAAAATTTGGTCGGTTTAAAGAGGTTGTAAACCCCTTTTGTTTACATTTACCTATAGGCAAGTCTACATTAAGGCTTACCTATAGGCGCTATAAATATCTCCTAAACTTGCACAGTTTATGAGATATTTACAGGGCATACTGCCGATGATGTCATCGGCGCATTCGCTCTGAAGGAACAGCCACCCGTAAAGTCCCTTTAGATCCCAGTGCCGTGAACGGCGGGCTCTTGCGTGGGAGTGATGTAATCGTGCCTCCGGCCAATCAGATGGCCGGGGGACAAGATCCAGGAAGCAGGACGGCAGGACATGTCTGCCATCCTGTCGGCACTGAGGGGGCTTCGTTTTTAGGCAAGTACTTTATAATGAGCTAGTATGCGATACAGGGTTGATCATCAGGATGAGTCCAAGGCAACCCAGTCACCCAACCAGTGCGCAAGCCCACAGCTTAAACCTCGTGATAATTGCAATCCAGTGGCTGACCATGTTCTTCGGAACAAGACTGTCTGATTTTAGGAGGAACAGTCATTCTCTGGAACACAGACTTGTTCTCTGCTAAAGATATATACTCACTGCCAATAATAGAAAGAGGAAATTGATGATGTGGCATTGGAGTAAATGAGATGTCACCTAGTCACTTGATCCTGGCATGATGGCATGCAAGCGGTTCTGAGAATCCTTCTCATGAGTGAGAATTTCAATACACATAATTAGGAGAAGAGTGCCTAGCAGTTCTCTTTTTAGGAGGCAGAAACCGTATGCTTAATTGCCCTATGCCAACCGCAAGCCTTTGCCCACAAGTTTAAAGCTAACAAGTTAACCACTTAAGCTTGGACAGCTGCAGACAAATGACAACGTTGTACGGGATTCTGGACGTGTGCGTGGCAGCAGAAACATACACCAGTTCACCAAACCTCTGCCAGGACACTCCTGTACACCAGTTCACCAAACCTCTGCCAGGACACTCCTGTACAGCAAAGTACTCCGACTAATGCTTCCTGAGGATCTACCCTGCCCTGCCGCAGATCTGCATGGACTGTTATTTCTAATGTATCACTCAGTAGGATTGTATTCTGTACATTATAGAATATAGTGTACAAGACTACTGAACAATAGAGTCTTGTTCTGGCTGGTTAAACCTAAATTGCTCCACCCTGGAAGACGCTGCCAAGCCAGGTCAGATAAGCAGAACACATCGGTTATTCAAAGCAATTAGGAAGTCTAATATGCAATAAAAAGGTTACAAAGTTCAAACGGGAAAATTGCCACATACATTTTTGTTGAACGCCTTCGCGCCTAAAGGTAAAATAAATCTAAATGCTCAAGTACGTTAGTAAAACCGTATATATTGCCACAACTACTTTGTGCAACCAGTACAAAATTGGACTATCATTTGGTGGTAAATGGTAATGGGCCTCAAGTGTTTTTCTCCCCTCGGTAAAACTGACCCCAAAAAAAAAAAAAACCGAAAAAATAAAATAAAAAACACTTAATTTAGCTGCATATTTCTTGGTACTACCACTGCCTTCCACCAAAGAACAACCCAAAATTAAATTCTCCTGCTCCTAACGATCACAGCAACAACACGTGTGCTAGCTGGGGTTTGTAGAGAAAGTTCGACCGCACTCAGGAGTAGATGGAAAAATAGAAGAGTTTTATTCCCCATAAACTTGAATACATGACAATGCTTCACACAGACATGGGACAGGTTAACGCGTTTCACCATTCCACAGATCGCTTACTCATAACCAGTGGCTATGAGTAAGAGATCTGTGGAATCGTGAAACGCGTTAACCTGTCCCATGTCTGTGTGAAGCATTGTCATGTATTCAAGTTTATGGGGAATATAACTCAATTTTTTTCATCTACTTCTGAGTGCGGTCGAACTTTCTCTGTTGACTATTTGATTACTGGATGGCGGATCCAACCTGCACCGGAGTGCTTTGCCTCACCTGAGTGGCTTTCTTCTGTTATCCAAGTTAGTTGTGGTTTGTACCCGTAGTACAGCCCAAAAACCATTGTGCCCATTTTGTTTTTTTTTAACCTGCCTAAGACTCCGTTCACACTGGGGCGACCTGTCAGGCGACCTGGTCACATGACAGGTCGCCTGCCATAGAGTAGCTGTGGACCTGTTCTAATAGGAGCGACACAAGTCGCTCCGACTTAGAAAAAGGGTTCGGAGCTTCTTTGGGGCGACCTGGAGCGACCTGCATTGACTTCAATGATATGAAGTCCGTGCCGGCCGCTCCAAGGTCGCGGTGCGAGCTGCGCACCGTGACCTGTGAGGTCGCCCCGGCAAGTAGCATCGCCCCAGTGTGAACGGGGGTCTAAAACACATTTTTTTTTTTTGTGTACAACTGACTTACCTTTGACCATGACCAAAACACGAACACTGGCACTGACAGATCCCACTTTGATCTAGGCATTTTTTTTTTTTTTAAATTATTATTATTACACTCTGCAAGGAGAGAGATACGTCTCTCTATTCCATTCACAAAGAAAACACCAGGAGGGAGGGGGGGGGGGGGTCACAGTGACTGATCACTGAGGCCATCACAGCAATCAGGTGACCCGGAATCACGAGTTTCAGATCCCAATAATCAGTCCAGGGCATGGGGCTCATGGCGAGACCCCGGTCTCTGTGCTAGGAGATACACAAATATGCAGCCCCAAGGGAAAGCCGCCCAGTCTAGTAGGGCCACATTTGTGTATGGCTGGCGTCAAGGGGTTTAAGAGTGTAGAAAACAGGGCTGTCTTTTTTTTTAGGGGTATATGAATACTTCCTACCAATTTAAACAGAAGCTAGTTAACCACCAGAATGTCTGAAATGTGGGAGAAAATCTAAGTACCTGAAGGAAACCCTCACAGGGAGAACATGCAAACTCCATGCAGGTAGGCATTTATGCCAACTGTGCTGTGGCATTATATACACACATTCAGGTGAATCTCTAAATATTCAATTATACACTCAGCCACAACATTTTAAAGTTATGCCTCGTACACACGCAACGATTATCGGCCGACCGATCGCCGTCTTTTGTTCAGTGTTGTTGTGTTGGTTGAAATGTGCCTAGACTGCACACAAATTTTCTCGGCCAACAAAAACCAACTTGAAGTGATGTCATGTGCTGGTTTACTTTCCGTGTGTTTTTTCTTCTCTGAGCATGCCCAGTCTTGCGCATCACATTTTTGTCTGCCGAAATCTGTACTGACTGACGAACAATCGGCCGTTGTGTTGACGGCCAACAAAAAATGTTATAGCCTGCACACCAGATTTTGTTCGGCCGAAAAGTCAGAGTCGGTTGTCGGAAGCATCATACTAACAAGCCGACAATCAGCCGATCAGACATTGGCCGAAAATTCACGGCCAACTATCGATGAGTGTGTACGGGGCATCAGTCCGATTGCATGCCTACTATAGTAACCTGCAGCAACAAAAAGGAGAAATGGCCCTTGGAAAGCACACATACGCACTTACAGGGAACAGGGTGACATTTATAAAGGGCAGGGACATTACAGAAAAATGCGGACAGAGGAGATGAGAAGCAGAAGGAAACGTTTGTCCAAGCAAACAGGAAAGCTGCAGCCAGGCGTCTGGCCACAATATGGACGGGTTTTTCTTCATGTGGATGCCCTTCAGCAGTTTGTGCCTTTTAGAAAATAAATCCAAAGAAAATGGAACAGTGCTGCAGGATATTAAAAAAAATGTACATCTACAATGAAATAAAAATACAAAATGAAAAATGCAATCTGACCTTTGGGTCATAGAGGACAAGACATTCAAAAGGAGGCCAGTGAACCAATATCTGTTCCACCGGCTACACCAATGCCTTTTTGCCATATTTGGTCATGTGACCGACACTGGAGGGAACCAGGAGCAGCAATTAAGATAGGTAAAACATTGGTTTAAAAATCTACCCACTTATAAGTTCACTCACTGGGCAGGAAGGTCGGGATGGTGGAAGGAGAAGTTTGGTTTACAGGTCACTGTTGGTACATTCAGGACAGTGTTAATTTCAGCGACTAAAACGTTTTCGTCGACTAAATTAAATCAATTTTAGTCGATTAAAATACGACTAAAACTAAAACAATTCAGATGACTAAAATGCAACTAAAACTAAAATGGCATTTTAGTCAAAGACTAAATCGAAATTTGCTGCCAAAATTAATACTGGTGCATGCTCAAAGCTTAATACCATAAATAATGTAGGACGTTTTAGTCGACTAAAATGTACTGGACGTTTTAGTCGACTAAAATGTACTGGACGTTTTAGTCGACTAAAATGTACTGAATAAGACTAACACTAAAACACTTGCAGAAGACTAAAATGGGACTAAAACTAAAATGCCATTTTAGTCCTAAGACTAAATTGAAATTTGCTGCCAAAATTAAACACTGATTCAGGAAGAAAAGAGAAATACAAAGAAAGGTGCAGGACCTCTGAAATAAAAACTGCTCTTTTATTGGTCCTTGATTAAATGATAAATATATGTTACGGTTTTATATCCATCACAAACCCGCCAGGCAGAAATGACTGAGCCTGTTTATTCCTGCACTAAACTGCCTAAACTCCCATGAGCAAGTGGTGTGTGCGCAACATTACTGAAAAACAAGGACAGCATGTGATGCCATGCAAACATTACCCAATTAGATATACACCGAAATGTCAAGAGGCCGAAAAGGAGGTTTTCGTCATTTTGCCTATAGAGAAAAAAGTGCTGATAATGGCACCAAAAGCACACGCGATTTTGCCACCTTTTTAACAGCGCTTATGGTGTGTTTTTCATAGGTCATGCGATTCAAAAACATAACACGGGTGCTTCTTATTGTTGCATTCTTGCTCCATTTTCAATGCATTTCAACCGGGAGGTGGGTTTTAAACTGACAAAAATGCAAGCAAGATTTTTTTTTTTTTTTTTTTTTTTTTTTTTTAAACACAACGGACCAATGTGAAGACATGCCTTATTCTCTTTACAATATATATATATATATATATATATATATATATATATATATATATATATATATATATATATATATATATATATATATATATATATATATATATATATATATATATATATATATATATATATATACATACATACATACATACACACATACACACACACACACATATATATATATACACACACACATACATACATATACACCCACACAAGAACAAAAACCCCCCAAAATGTTATACTTCCCTTCTCTATGCAGTTGGAATTGCAAAGAGCAGCCGAGATACTTTTCTCGGGCTCCTCTTCAGCTCTCCTGGCCCCTCCCTCCTGTTAAGTGCCTCCACAGCAAGCAGCGTGCTATTGGGGCACCAAAGCCAAGTCACAGCTCTGTGTCCATTCAGACACGGAGCCGCAACCTGCCCACCTCTCTCCTGGTTGGCTGAAATATTTTGATTGACAGGCGCAGGAGCCAACCACGCCATGTCTCAGCCAATGGGGGGGAGTCCCAGATAGCTTAGACACCTGCATCATCCTACTATAATATATATATATGTGTGTGTGAATGGAGGAGGAGTGTGTGAATGGAGGAGGAGTGTGTGAATGAAGGGGGGGGGAGTGTGTGAATGAAGGGGGGGGGAGTGTGTGAATGAAGGGGGGGGAGTGTGTGAATGAAGGGGGGGGGAGTGTGTGAATGAAGGGGGGGAGTGTGTGAATGAAGGGGGGGGGAGTGTGTGAATGAAGGGGGGGGGAGTGTGTGAATGAAGGGGGGGGGAGTGTGTGAATGAAGGAGGAGTGTGTGAATGGAGGAGGAGTGTGTGAATGGAGGAGGAGTGTGAATGGAGGAGGAGTGTGTGAATGGAGGAGGAGTGTGTGAATGGAGGAGGAGTGTGTGAATGGAGGAGGAGTGTGTGAATGGAGGAGGAGTGTGTGAATGGAGGAGGAGTGTGTGAATGGAGGAGGAGTGTGTGAATGGAGGAGTGTGTGAATGGAGGAGGAGTGTGAAGCAACTGCCTGCCCCCTATGACATTGTCAATTTTATGAAACATTTGGTGGTGTATTTTCACTTTTTATAGTGTTTGCATTTTTTTTTTTTTTTTTACAATAAAGTAATTTAATATACGGCACTCCGTAATGAATCTCTTGAGGCTTCTTCCTCTTTAATATTGTATGTTTATTAGTCTAGAGGCCACCCTCATACTAATTTAATTCAATTCTTTATACGAGGGCCTTTTTTCCTAAATAACAGCAGGATTTATTTAGAGAAGGTTTACCCTTCCTACCGCTACACAACTTACTGGCTGAGCTGGATCTTTTTATAGTATTTATACACTCCTGCAACATCGCTGGATAAAGACGGGCTCAGGCAAGTAATGAAGGGGGCTGCTGTACACAAATTTTTATATATTCTTAATGCATAAAATTAGGATAAAAAAACCTTTTGCCTTTACAATCCCTTTAAGTATTTATGCCATACACCAGGAATATGCAAACTGTGGCCCTCCAGATGTTGCAGAACTACAAGTCCCATGAGGCATAGCAAGACTCCAACAGCCACAAGCACAACACCCAGAGGCATGATGGGATTTGCAGTTTTGCAACAGCTGGAGGGCCACAGTTTGCATACCCCTGCCATACAGAGCCATGCAACAAGCTTTTATTCTTTACCTAAAAAGCAAAACAATGATCGATCCTGGGGTTATGAAGAAAAATAAAAATACAAAGCGTTGAGTTTGCAGCTAAGAACTGAACCACTAAAAAAACTGAAAATGAATGCACAGGTTACTCCGCAGTGACAATGAAGAATCCCTGAATGGAAAAAGAAAACCATGAATGAAAAGCACAAAATTCTTTGGAAAGATTTTTTGAAGCCAAACTATGGGGGAGTAAAATGCAAAAAATATGTAGCTTATTTCACAAATGTTGGAAGAACAGATAAATCACATTATTTCCTGGCAAAAAGTAGACTACAATGATAGGAAACAAATATGTGCTATTAAGAAGCGGCACTAACCTGATTTTAAAGCTTTTTAAACCTTGATTCCAAATATTAAGGAAATTAAATTGTTAAAATTGATCATGATCACTAAAAAAAAAAAAAAAAAAAATACCCAAAAAAGGATTTACTGGCTGACATGGACATAAATCAGAGGTTTATGAAGATCTTGGGCCTTAGCCAATTGTTAACAGTCCCTACAACCAAACAAATCTTCCCCTTCATATTTTAAACAGCATAAGTAAAATCCAGGAACCATTGTGCAGGCCATGTTTGTTATTGCATCTGCATCCACCCTTCGCTGTGTGTAGCCTATAGAGATGGATGCAGACACAGCCATGTGTACCCTATAGAGATGGATGCAGACACAGCCATCTGTAGCCTATAGAGATTGATGCAGACACAGCCATGTGTAGCCTATAGAGATGGATGCAGACACAGCCATGTGTAGCCTATAGAGATGGATGCAGACACAGCCATGTGTAGCCTATAGAGATGGATGCAGACACAGCCATGTGTAGCCTATAGAGATGGATGCAGACACAGCCATGTGTAGCCTATAGAGATGGATGCAGACACAGCCATGTGTAGCCTATAGAGATGGATGCAGACACAGCCATGTGTAGCCTATAGAGATGGATGCAGACACAGCCATGTGTAGCCTATAGAGATGGATGCAGACACAGCCATGTGTCAAAATGTGACGCTTGCAGGAGTGGGTGCACAAATCCCAACGCAGGCAGCAGCATCCCCCTCCATAGGCAGTCTTCCGGGGGAAATAAACGCAGGCTACATGCAGAACGGGTGTCACTCACCTGAACTCAGCCATCAGCTGCCCACACACAGATTTTCATTCAATCTGCAGGCTGAACGAAATCTAACAGATTTCTCCATATACGCCAACAGGACACTGCCAGGGCTTGACAAAATTTGCATTAATCTAGAAGCCGGTTCTTTAATAAATCTTTTGAATGGAACATGTAACATGTTCCCGAAGGTGAACTTCTTTAACCCTTTCTCAGCCAGGGCAGCAGTCCCAATCGCCACGGCGGCCAGGGCAGCAGTCCCAATCGCCACGGCGGCCAGGGCAGCAGTCCCAATCGCCACGGCGGCCAGGGCAATCGTATTTGGACAGCCAGGCACCACCGGCTGCCAGAATACACACACAGCTCCTGCATCAGACTGCACAGACGCTGTTCAGCCAACAATTTTCCAACAGGCTTGAAGTCGACTGAAGGTGTAACTTTTGTCGAACAGAGTGGTGGCGAAAGGGGCGTACACTGAATTTATGCCAAGCCAGCAGGAGTTGGCCTACTCAAAAGCGGAGTATGGCCAGCTCTAGGTTTGAAATTACCAGAAATTTGTTCAACTTCACTTCCAACACAACTATAAAAAAAAAAAAAAAAAGGTACCAGGACCCAGAAATACAGAAATGGAAGCAATTTCATTTTTTTTGGAATCTGGTAGCAATGACTTTATAGCAGCATTTCAGATGACACGTGTCACACAAAAAAGGCCAGACGTAGCAATTGTGCCTTCCATATAATAAAGTATTCTGAGCTGTATTTACAGACCCACGTCTGCCATGTCCTCCTGCATACCATCTGTTGCTGGCCACACAGTTAGGGCCCGTGCCCAAGAATAGTTTTTGCATTGCTGTGAAAAAGGAAAAGTTTCCTGTCCAGCACAGCAGATGGGCTTGAGGTTTCCTGGACAAAAATTCACACACCCCATTCACTCTTTTCAGTATCACTTATCTTCTCAGAATTGTGGGACGACCATCAAACCACAACATTCGATCTTCATCCTACAATTAGCATTCCACTAGATGGAACGTTTGCTGCTTATCACTAAATATAGAGGCATCTTATAAAGTTGTATTTAGAGCCCTATGATTTTTTTTTTTTTTTAAATACTGCTAAAAAAAAAAAAAAAAAAAAAAAAAAAAAAAAAAAACACACTTTCATTCTGCCTGTTGCAGACATTCATTCAAATCTTTCATAAAAAACACAGAAAGCATATCCTAGCCTATCTGTAGTTTCTTGATAAAAGCCAATTTCCTGTATAGGCCTTTAAGGCTAAGTTCACTTTTTTTTTTTTTTTTTTTTTTTAAACTTCCAGATCCCCCCATATACCAATATAGGATTAATGTAAAAAAAAAAAAAAAAAAAAAAAAAAAAAGTAAAAATAAATAAAAACGCTTTCCATTTTACACAGGCTAACCTCACTTCATGGATATTTCAAAAAAACACTCATTACTTCTGCCTTACTTCCTGGACAGACTACAGGTCATGAACAGGAAGGGGTGACCAGATGACCTCATTGGCAAACACTCCATCTATCCTACATCTGATGGGAGATCTAAAGTAGAGATTGCACAAAATCGGGATTGTGTACTGTATGGTGAACTCTACAGAACCCAGGGCACACTTCTCCTGTTTTCAACACCATCTCTCTGCTCCTCATAGGATGTTCTCTCACCTCCAATTTCCTGCACACTTCAAAATAAAATGATCTATGGAACCATTGCCGTGTGCATTCAATTATAGCGGATTTGTAAGTTCTAGGTCCTGTACGAGGGCTCTTGAGGTCTGTACCATAATATTTTTTTTAATTGTGGCATATATCCCATACTGACATTTACTTTACAGATGAAGCCACTTGCACTTACGCCTGAGGAAGTGAGTGTTGACTCACGAAACGCGTCGAGTTCTCAAGATGCAACCTGTCATTTACTTATAGGTCTTAATTTGTTGTGTATATATATATATATATATATATATATATATATATATATATATATATATATATATATATATATATATATATATATGTGTACAGTTCTGCAACTGCTGCAGATCAGCATTACACACGACTATTTGAACTTTCGTGATGAGTTTTATTCATTCATCTAACCAATAAACTAAATGAGGTGCATCACCCAATCAGTCATTGTGTACATGGTTCAAAGTTTCAAGGCATACTCGTTTTTTTATGGCTATGCAAGTTAAAGTTAAGGGGGGGTTAATTTGATGCCTGTGTATTTAGTGAGATAGTGAGACGGGTGATCAGTGAATGATTGCATTTCATTTCATTTAAAAACATGCACGTGGAAATGTGTGGATGGAGGGTGTGTGCTAATGAGGTCAGCTGGTCAACTCCTTCCTCCTTCCTGTGTCAGGACCTATAGTCTGCCCAGGAAGTAAGGCAGAAGTAATGGATACATGTTTTGGAAAGATCCATGAAGACAGTGAGGTGGTAAGGGTGTGTAGAATAAATGGAAAGCGGTTCTACTTTTGCAAAAGTACATAATTGGTACACTGAAAAGCTGGGGGGGGGGGGGGGGGGGGAGAGAAAGGGACAAAGTGCTACTAAAGGCACTTTTAAAATAAGACATGTTATACTTGCCTGCTCTGTGCAAATGTAATACACAGAGGAGCAGCCCCAAAACCACCTTCCAGCAATATTGGCTCCTCCTCTTCTGCATGTGCCCCCATAGCAAGCCACCCACTAGAGGCACACAGTGCGTGCTCACTCCTGAGCTGTGCACACAACACAGCCTGGCCCCAACCCCCTGCTTCCTCGATATTTGACTGACAGCAGCAAGAGCCAATGGCTCCTTCTGTTCTCGGAGTCCCTGTGCAAAGAGAAATGGAGGAGAGAAGAAATGCAGAACACCCCGGCTTAGCAGGAGCACACAAGGAATTGTAGTAATCAGCTGCAGTCACAGTCCACATTTGAAGGCCGTTGGTTTGAAATCGGAGGAGCCAGAGGTGGCCTAACCCCCCTGGAACAAACTAGAAAAGCAGCAAAGACATGTGCCACATTTTCTCAAATCTACCCCCCCCCCCCCCAGCTCCTCCATCAAAGACTGTGTGTAATGATATCTATAACATGCAGCGTGTGAGGTTTAGAAGTCTGCCTCCGGGCTCTACTTTATTGTGGATGGATTTCGGCTCTGTACAAGTCAGAAGATAAAGCCGAAAACACTGCAGCGTAGACTTCAAGAAGCGAGAGCGGAAAAACAGCGCTCTCTAGAATCTGAACAATGGGTAACGCGTGCCAGTTCCTATATACAAAGGGAAACCAGGTCCTAATACAGATTTCTCTGTCCAGTAAGGTTTATTTATACTAGAAGGGGGAAACATCTCATTTCCTGGCTTTTCCGAGAAAAAAAAACGCAAAACACTGCTCGACACGTGTCATTTCACATCGGCTTGTGGTTTCAAGTTTCTATGCGCTACTGTGAAAAAAAAAAAAAAAAAAACTTGCATTAACTGGATACAATGGTTTCAGCTGAATAGATGGGATGCATGGATCGTATAATAAAAACCAGCCATCAGTGTCTGCCACCAATGAGAAGCCTTGTAAAGGATATCAGCTAGCCCTTAAACCCCGAAGACGAACATCTGATTTGCTTCCTTTTGGTCTGTTAAACATACCTGGTTGTCCCGCTTTATTGCATATAGTTACAGCTTGGACCAATTTAGATATTCCAAATTCCATACACGTGGGACCAGTGAGGAAGAGGAGACTCATTGTAGTCACTGCTGCTACAAGAGTGATCGCCATGGTCTTCTTATGGGGCGTGGATGTCGTCACTCCACCTCATCAAATCAGAGAATGCCTTGTATTCATTGAAAATATTATCAAGGTGTCCTGTGAATGGTGGCAAAGCCAAGAGAATGACCCCATTTTTATTAATGGCACTTTTCCACTGCAAGTACCGGCTCGGCTTGGTTTTTCACTGCATGGTACCGCATGGTGTTGGAACGGTTTGCTTTTCCACTATTAGTAAGTGGGTGGGATAACAACGATTCTCTGACCAATCAGTGGCTAGTAGTGACAAACAGTCAAGGCTGCATGCAAAGGATTGTGGGATATGGTACCGGTATGGCCCTCTTGGAACCACAATCGAGGTGGTACTGTTTAAGCGAGCCGTACCGTTCAGTTCCATGTAGTGGTAAAGCGCCACCGCACCGTTCCAACACCGCACCGTTCCCACACCGAACCATGCAGTGGAAAATCGCAAAAGCGAGCCGAACCGTTCAGTTCCATGCAGTGGAAAAGCGCCATAAGCAGAAGTGCAGCTACTCTACACAAGACCCGAAGACTGCAGTGCTCACCACAGTAGGTGCACAGAATTGGGAACTGAGTGCATAATAGGCATTTTTTTTCTATATTATGCGATGTGTGCACCTTGAGGCGCTTGAAAACAGTCCATAAAATGCTGAGTGCTTTGGCAGCGCTTTTAATGGAGAGGGGTGTTTTTGAGACGCTTTTATTTAGTGCGCCAAATATGCTCCAAAGATGGTGCTTGCAGGGTTTTTTTTTTCCACCGCCCCACCAGCATGTGAAAGCATTGTGAATAGGTTTTCGTGAGCTTCTTTAGCTCGAAAAGCACCTCGGTGTGAGCTCTCAAGATGAAATGAACTCTGGAACCGGTTCCAAAAAAAGGTAGGCAGATGGTCAAGGACTAAAAAATCTGGCATGCCTATTGTTTCCCTGCAGTTGATCATTACCACCCATTATCAACCTGCCATTCCTGACATTGTATAGGTGTAAAGGACGCCATCTTGGTAGAGGCAAGGTTTTGCTTACTCATGACAGAACCTTCAGCGAGAACGATAAGCAGCACTGTAATGGCATCTCCAAATCTCCCAAGGGTCCTTTCACGCGGGCTCTGTCTGGCAGACTCCGTTTTGCTCAGCAGGGATCGATCACCAATTCCCGCTGAGCAGGCGGATGGCAGCTCTGTCTCCGCTTACTTTGCATAGTCAGAGCTGTCAGAGCCCCGCTCTCCTCTATGGGAGAGGAGATGAAAATGGACCACCTGTGTTTTCATCCAATCCTATCCGATACTCCAGAGGGATGAAAAATAGAGTTTCCAAGGGGCCCAAGACTAGCAAGTCAGATCACACTGCAGATAAACAGCTACGAGGGTGCAGGCATAAGAATGCCTAGGCACCCACACATACCAGGAAGTGCACTTGCTTTTCTAAAATAGAATTCAAGACAAAAAAAAAAAAGGAAATTTTTTAGGGTATGGACAAGGCACACCATTTCTAGACGTCAACCTAGCAAATCTTCACTTTGAGTTCAGGTCTACTTGAAAGGGAAAACACAGAAATTCATATGTATGGCACAGAATTTTTCTTCATTTTGCCAGGACAGACTAGGATTTTCTTTCCTTCAACCACGGGTGAGTCATCTACCACCAGAACACAGTGATTATTGCTAATGACAATGCAAAAAAAAAAAAAAAATTCAACATGCTGGCTGTACCAAAGTCATACAACAATCAAATTGGGTACAATTAGCCTGCTTATAGGTGGTTAAAATCTCAGAACCGCCCAAGATTCGAACCACATTGCCGGATTAAAGGAGAAGTTCACCTTTAGGAACAGGTTACATGTCTCCCCTGTTTTTGGGATGAAATATGGAACACGTTCCCAATGCTGAAGCCACTGCCCGATTCCAACCTCCCACCCCATGACAGCAGTACGGGGAGAAGTTCACCTTACTAGTTGTCACTTTGAGAACAGCGTTGCCGCACAGGTGTCCACCCACACGGCCGTGAATGAACTACAAGCCCTGACATACTTTGCGGCTGTTGGCTTGTTCTATAAAAAAAAAAAAAAGAAAAAAAGAAAGAAATCCAAGCCCCGCCCCCATTCATTAATAAAAAGCGAACTTGTCGTTTAAGACTAGAGTTACTGAACCCTTCTCTTCACCAACGTTATCACTATTCTTTAAGTTAGAATGACTTCTACATTTATGGAACATACAGCAACTGCTCAACCAACGTATAAACATGACCTAGATTATTGGCCTTCCTTCCAACCTCGGCACATCTCATATCACCTACTACTGCCAACCAATCATATCCGTTACTGTGCACTTCACACAGACTCTATACTATGTGGATTTCATTACATTTCTAAATGGATGCCAACATGTAGACAAATCACTAATAGCTTTGACAATGCATTTCCATGTAGAGGTGACCTTAGCAGAATACACTCTAGGTCTAGAATCGGCCATATATTGTAGAATTCTAGGTATACCTTGCAGATTGTAAGGGTATTACACAGAACAAAACTGCACCTAGAGAGCCCTGCACTCCCATGAGAGAAGATGAGGTGATTTTACGTAATTGTAAGTTTTTCCTGGCTGTGGCATTTTTTTTTTTTTTTTAGCATAGGTCTCATGCCAAAGAGGAAAGAAATGGGTGGATAAGTGACTAGACCATGGGCAGAGGACAGAATGCAAAGTCCAAAGTCTTGCCAGTCTTCAAGAAAAAAAAAAAAGCACTATGAAAAAGAAAATTTGAGTTGGTGCAATCCATAATTCTAAAAAAGTAGTTACCTACATTAAAGAGAAAAAAATTATGTAAGCTACCATGGTTGATCTTCTGGAAATGCTAGTTACAGTACTCAGTTGATATGGTAATGCAGATCATTCAAATACTGTAAAGCGGTTCTTCAGGAACTGTTGGAAAAATTGAAAAAAAGTCAGCAGCTACAAAGCTGTAGCTGCTGACTTCACGCACCTGTCCCAGGATCCAGTGCGTTCCCCACTCAAAATGGTCCCCTGTCCCAGGATCCAGTGGGTTCCCTTGTCCCAGGATCCAGTGCGTTCCCCACAAAGTGGTCCCCTGTCCCAGGATCCAGTGCGTTCCCCACTTGAAGTGGTCCCCTGTCCTGGGATCCAGTGCGTTCCCCACTTGAAGTGGTCCCCTGTCCTGGGATCCAGTGCGTTCCCCACTCGAAGTGGTCCCCTGTCCTGGGATCCAGTGCGTTCCCCACTCGAAGTGGTCCCCTGTCCTGGGATCCAGTGCGTTCCCCACTCGAACTGGTCCCCTGTCCCAGGATCCAGTGCGTTCCCCACAAAGTGGTCCCCTGTCCTGGGATCCAGTGCGTTCCCCACTTGGAAGTGGTCCCCTTTCCCAGGATCCAGTGCGTTCCCCACTCGAAGTGGTCCCCTGTCCCAGGATCCAGTGCGTTTCCCCACTCAAACTGGTTTCTTAACTGGTCTTTGGTCCTCGGCACTGGCATATCAACTTTGGGCAGCCGACTGCTTGCAGCTTCACAGCCGGCTGCCCATTGTGCATGCGCCTGCCTAGGCTATCCGAGCGGAAGAGAGAGTATCTGTTAAAACCAGGTACCAGTCCCCCCACCCCCCCCTGCCAAAACACTGCCTGTGTTGAGAAGACTGCACTTATGCACATGCAAGATTGACGTCTTCACACACCAATCACTGCCCAGCAAGCAAAGAAGCTAGGGCAACAATGCTGGTGTCAGTTAAGGATCGGATAGTGGGCATCGGATTGGCAATTTAAATTTCATTTTTTGTGGAATATACATAATGCAAAGACCAGACATTTTGAAGAAATAGGAAAGTATTCTTGCCTTTAGTACTGCTTTAAAGTTACTGTGTCACAAGAAAAACATGGAGGCCACTGTTGCTCAACCCTCCCTCTGGAAATCCCGGTTGCCTGGTTTTAACGCAGATCCTTTAGTACTCAATTACTAACTTCTAAAATCGCTGGTTAGGTTTTTACCCCTTTATTGGTAAACAATGACAGCCCACATTTCTCACAGGTTTACTAAAAATTACTTCTGTGTGGGTGAAGAGACGATGGGAGCGTTTACCATTATTGACCTGTATAGGTTACTAGGCACAGTCTGCTACCTTTCTATGTTCTAAAAGCAACAAAAAGTTTGAAATCAGCCAGAAGATCCCATGAGAGGTAATAGATTTTCTTGTTTTCAATGTTAGTAAGCAAAATTATACAGAAGAAAAAACAAGATCCTTCAAAAGCAGACAGGATGATGTTAAAAATGTACTATTTTTGGGTGAATGGTTTAATTTGTTAGTCCTCCACTGACCGGCCTTCGCATGGCACCACTCGGCCTGTAATTATGGTCACTGACAGCGGAGAGCCATTTAGTCTGTTGCAGGCATTGTTTCTACAATCTAAAAAGGCATGGTTGGATTGTCTCCAGGACTGTCATTAGTGGGCCAGTATCTACTGGAACAAACAAGATGCCAAACCAGATAATGACCCAAAAAAAGATGACACTTCTGTACAGCTACTCAATACAGCAGCAGAGCGAGAATGTTTACCAACCTCATTAGTCACCCTGTTCTAATTCTGTATATAGCATTGCACAGCAAGTAATAAAGCATCGAATTAAAGGCCTGCTTAAAGCATTTACACACAAAAAAAAAAAAAAAACACTTACTTTTTAAAGTACTGCTTTTTAAAGTACTGCTTACATTTGCAGTGTTTCTCCTTCCCAAACATTTATATTCACTTGCAATGTGCCTTTGAACCTGCAAGGAAAAAAACATTTGACGCCAAGCCGACAACTGTAAAGCAGGATGGAAGATTGGTCCTTGGGACAGCAGATCCTAGCCGAGAGGAAGCTTCCAAGGAACGTCGACTACCAGCAGCACCAGATCAGTGTGCCAAGCCCAGCGAGGACAGTCCGGGGCCACCAAGATGACAGAGCTCCTGCATGCAAGACCAGAATCCAGCCAAAACATCCTCAAGCTTGTATGGTAATTTCAAGGTTTTCCACCAGAGTAGGAGACTCCACTCACAGAAGGGGGTCGTCCAAGTAGCCCAGTACTGTGATCCCCCATTGGCGTAACAAAGCTAGCACCGGGGCGAAAACTTTGTGAAGACCCAGAGGAGCAGAGGCGAGACCAAAAGCTTAAAGCCACAAACTGATAATGCTCCTCTCCCACGGCAAAGCCGAGGAAGGGCTGGAGACCGACATATTGAATGTGAAGGAAAGCATCCTTGATGTCTATGGAGGAAAGAAAATCCCCCTGATGCAGGGAAGCCACCACTATGCGAATGACTATTCTGAACTTCTGCACCAGCACAAAGCAGGTCAGCGCCTTGAGGTCCAGAATTGGACACACCTTGCCTTCCCTCCTGGGGACTGTGAACAGGTTTGAGTAAAACCCCAGAAAAAAGTTTCGAAGTCGGAACCATCACCCTTTAAAGTAAAAGGTCTTGCACTGCCCAAAAAAGCCTGTAAAACAGACCAAGGCCAGTCGCAAGTTGGAAGGAAGAACCTTACTGGAGGGCAAGAATGAAACTCGATCATGTAGTTGCACCGAATGACCTAGTGGACCCACTTGTTCTTGTACCAGGGGAGTCCACGGGTCCGGGAACCAGCAAAGACATCCCCCCCACCCCAGATACGGGTGAGGGTGCACCTTCATGGTGAAAGAGCCTCGTCCACGGGTCTGGAGAAGCCTGCACTAGAGTTGCCAGACCAAGTTAGCTTGGATCCTCCAGAGGCCCCGAAGGGCTCCAATCGCTTGCCACTCTGGATGGCTTGCGAGTGCCAAAAGGAAACCTACACCTCCAGTCACAGCTGCATCCTTCATCTTTAAGGTCTCGGGCACACAGCTACAATCTGTGCGTCCATCAGCGCCTTTTTGTACGCAGTTGCAGAAGGCGAATCCTCCTCACTATCTGAGGATTCAGGGTGTGTTGTCGCAAACCCAGCAGGGTGACCCAAATCCATGGTGACCAAATCAGATTCAGGATCTAATGAGAGATGAGGCAGGGGAAGCAGGGGGTGCTTTTCGCCGGTCATTTGCCCAAAAATCACCTCCACCTGGGACAAAGGACTTCAGAAGTGCCGGCAGTGCATCGATGGATGGGACCCAGAGAGCCCCACAGCCTCAGATGGGATCAGGTGGGGAGATGTGCTCCAAAGACTCCATGAGTCACTAGGGGGACCCCACAAAAAACACTGCTAAGGGACACCCCTACTGCTCCGGCAGCACCACACAGTTGCTAGTAACAGAGCACCTAATCGATCCTCAGCAGAGAGGGAGAGAACTCCACAAGACTCACCACCACCCAGCAGAAACCAGGCACTGCAGCCACCAGGAGAATATGCACTGCACATGCGGCGATGAGGAAATAAAAAGGATCCAGGAGTCAGCACCAGGGGATGAGGGGCTCCCACCGCCAAAATAGCCACCCAGTTGGTGGACCAGGCCACCCCACAGCCCCAGCTTCAGTGAAAAAAAAAGGGGGGAGATATGGGCCACAGGGACCACCAGACCGATGAGGTGCCGAATGGGAAGGAGGGGGGCCGACCATCCCACGTTCACCCATACACCCTCCGGGGGGGGGGGGCGGGACACAGCTACTCACCATACCAGGAACCAGGCGGGTACCGCTCCAGACAGAACCCCTTACCATCGAAATGGGGGCTGTCGGGCAGGAGGAATGCTGCGAGTCAGGCAGAGACCCGGCCGTATGCGACCTCGCAAGGCGATTAACTCGCAGGCCTCAAAGACCTCATTAGTGCTTCCAACCTCCAACAGTGTCCCACAGATGCTCAGTTTCGGCAAACTGCATCCGGAATTTCCGGTTTCAGCACCAGAATTTGGAATTTCGGTGCACCATTAATGTAAAGGGCTTGGTAAATTGCTGGCAATATATCAATACCCGTAATGAATAAACTTTGAATATTCAAACCGGTTGTATGGAACGTCACATGACCTGTAGTTCTGGATTACAAAATTCAGAAGCTGTGGAGATGGAACATGACTTCTGGAGAAGGACAGGCATCTAAAGAGATGACATCAGGAAATTTTGCCTCATCAATGTGCAACAACTGAAACATCCTGCAGCAAAACAACTCAAAATAGCCACAGAAGACGGTTTCTATTGCTGGTGACAGTCCCTGGGGAACCTTTTCTGCAAAAACACCTATTTGTGTCAACTGCACTTTGTTGTTCCCCAAAGCCAGATGTGCCCTCACTCCCAGCACTCAAATATGTAAGCTGAAGTGAGACACGGGTGCAAGTCCAGGTGTGATCCAGGTGAGACTTCTATCAGAGCAAACTATTCACTTCCAAATGACAGAACGGAGCAGTTAATGAATCCTCGTTGGAGCATGTCTTGGCCTGCTGGCCAGCCCATGAAGAAATCATTTACTTCCCTGAACACATCACTAAGTAATAACAGGCCTGTAATGACAATCTGCCGAAAGGAAGTGCTGAGGCTCTTTATGAGGGCTGGAGCTCGGCAATGAAAACTACTTAAGAATCTACAGCTTTCTAGGAGAAAGTGAGCCATCAGCCAGCTTCACAAGACCTCTGCTACTCACCAATTACCGGACAATAGACTAACATTGAGTTTATATAAAATATATGGCAGCAAACAGCTGAGGAATAACCTTGTTGTACCAGAGCAAATAAAAGAATGGTCACAGAAGTAGTAATTAAACATCCTCACTTCCAGACCCAAAAACATGGCACTCTAAACAAGACCGATGCATAAGCGGGGACTCCGGCGATGACGCCCATATAGCAGGACAAGCTTAATTTTCATCGTAAAGCCCCGTACACACGTACCGATCGTAGGCCGAACGATCGGCCGTCTTTTGTCCAGGGCTGTCGTGTGTTGAAAACTGCAAAAGACTGCACAAGAATTTTGTCGGCCAACAACAGCCGACTGCAGAAGTGATGTCATGTGATGGTTAACTTTCCTTGTCTTTTTGCTTTTCTGAGCATGCCCAGTCTTGCAAATCTGCTGATTGTCGGCCGAATTCTGTACTGACTGGCGAACAATCGGCCGTTCTGGTGTTGGCCAACAAAAATTTTAATGTCTACACGACATTCTTCTCAGCCGAAAGTGCGCTGTCGGAAGCATCATACTAACAAGCCTACAATCGGTGGATCGGTCGTCGGCCGAATATTTACGGCCGACAATCGGTACGTGTGTACGGGGCATTAGTCCAGGTGCTGTGTGCATAGAAGCCCACTGTAGTCTATTAGAATGCGGCGGCTGCACAGACACTGGTCCTGATGCAACAGGCACACTGTTTGGGGCCACTCAACTGTCACATTAGGCAGCACCTGGAAAGGTTAGGACACTGCGCAAGGGAGAAAAAAAAAAAAAAAAAAAAAAGATAAATAAAATAAAAGAAAAAAAAGGAATAAAAAAAGAAAAGAAAAAGAAAAAAAAGAAAAAAAAAAAAATAGAAAAACGATTAGCACACCCTAATGACTTACCTCTACAAAATGTTTATCAGCATATAATAATAAATAATAATAAGTAAAATTAGCATCACACCTCACAGACACCCCTCCCAAAGTACTTCAACCCTAACCAGCTAGTTCCCACCCTGTAAATCCCCCTAAATACTGATTTAAAAGACCTCCAGTGAGATCTGGTGTATTCCTCCCCCAAGGCCCCCTACAAGAAGCAAAGACCTGCCTGTACCCTACCTGAAAAAAAACCCAAGATTAGGCTAGAAGCCTGGACCAACCTAATGTTCTAGGACCAGCTATAACCCGGGAGGGTCCTGGTAAACCAGTCCATGAATGGTGAATCCAGGTCCATGCATTTCACATGTGTATAGCACAGGTAGCGCATTTGGTGGTTTTCCACTGCATGGAACCGAACGGTTCGACTCGCTTTTGTGCTTTTCCACTGCTGGTACCGCATGGTACGGTGTAGGAACAGTTTGGTAAGGCGGCGCTTTTCCACTGCATGGAACCGAACGGTACGGCTCTCAAAAACAGTACCACCTCGATTGCGGTTCCAAGAGGTACCATACCCGGTACCATATTCCACAATCCTTTGCATGCAGTCACTACTAGCCACTGATTGGTCAGAGAATCTCACCCAGTCCGTTATCCCACCCACTTAACTTTAGTACTACTTTATTGGAAAAGTAAACCATACCGTACTGTACCGAACCGTTCCAACACCGTACCATGCGGTACTAGCAGTGGAAAAGCAAACCAGGCCGAGTAGAGCCGAGCCGGTACTTGCAGTGGAAAAGTGCCAATAGTTACCCAGCTATAACGCACATCCAGCGGTCTCACAGGTTAGCGAGGGACAGTTTGGGCCAAGCTGGCCCAAAAAAAATATGTAATGTATATCAAATGCTGGAGCTCAGCTTTAAGCGGTTTGTCTCATCCATGTAAATCTACATTCTGTTGGAGAGCTTGCGCTTGTAACAAAGACTTGCTGAATGGATCACCAGAATAGAATAGAAGAAAGCCTAAAATCGTAAACGAATGCAGCTATTACAGTGAAGAACTGGTAAGCTGCCATATAATAAAAAGTTTGGCTTTTTGGGTTTAATACGGCTTTAAGAAAACCTATATTCCTCCATTCTGAGGATGTTGCACATGTGAAACAGGAAATTAAGCATTTTATTAAATGTAGAAATGCTGCAAAGCCTTAAATACAAAATCTGAGTTTCCCACAGCTACCAACGCAAGCCGTGATCTTCAAACAGTATATCTGACGGGCTTACAACCGACACTTCAATGGCACATTCCTATGCCAACCATGGCTGTCAGAGATAAGATAAAAGTAACAGCGCAGTAATAAAGCGGCTTACACAATTTACTGACAATATGGAATACATTATCTCATGTACTACAAATCTTCTGAGTCACATGTCCTGTCCAGACCTCCGGAGATCACGTCAGCTGGCACTCTTATGTACTTTGGACTCTAAACACGTTCTAGCTTGGCGTTGTATACATTACAAGTCACACTAACTATACAAGCCATGCAGAGGCCGCGTACACTTCATATACTATATACAGGGTGTAAACAGAGGAAGATTATTTGGCATTGGTTACGTAAAACAAGGTGGATGCGTCAATGCGAAGACCCCAATAAACCAGCAATGCGAGTTTCAGGATCTTGGAGAAGATCGGAGTGATAAGGCCAAAAAACATTCGCTGATCCATTCCAAGAGAACAGAAAAAGCAGAAGGAAGAGCGGAATCCCGATCCCCTGGACACCATTCCGGAGAGCCAGATCAGAGTGCTTAACTCCTTCCATGACTGCACAGTTCTGCTGCTGAGGCCATAACAGATTTGTTTTTAATTTAGGATCTCTAGTCGGAGGATCTCCTTCCCAATTTTGAAATCCAGACAAAATTTTTTGGATAGAGCGGGGCCAGGGTCTCCTGTCAGGACACTAAGGTAGAGCAGGGAAAGCCTAGAATTTGACAATGGCGTTTATGCCTGCTTGGTAACAACTGCAACCTCCTTTTCCATTATGGGTGTCACTGGGAGAGGAAGTGAGGGAAAGACTAACTTATGGAAAGGGGGGGGGGGATGAAAGGAATATCTGAGACTCTTCGAGTGGAACTTTAGTCTTTTTAATTAGAAATCAGCCACTACAAATATTACAGCTGCTGACTTGAATGTAAAGTACTTGCCAGGGCCCGTCTTCCCAAAGCACAGTTCTTACCAATGTGGGTCCCCAGTGTCACCATCTTGGAAATCACAGCCAGCTCCCCACTGTGCCATGTGGGCTCGCTATACTAACTGTTAGGCCAATATTTAGCCTGTGTGACAGAAGCCAGCTGAATTTGGGGGGGGGGGGGGGGGAATATGTACAGTTTCTGCTGAACTGGCTGATACTCAACCTGAGTACCAGGCTTTAGGGGCAGGGGCTGCTTTAAAGCAAGACTGGATCAGCTGTGCATTGCAGCCAAGCAGCTGCTCTTTCAATTTTAGAGCTCAATGGAACAAGCTATAGTCAGAAGCTGATTGGTTGCCATGAGCAGCTTGCTCTAGATTGTCTGCAACAGTTTTCATAAACTTTCCCGCATAGGTTTTCTAGAGAGGCAGATAAGCTGGCCATAGCTTGATCGAACTCCGGTCAGTTCAGCAGGGACTGGCTGAGATTCGATCCATCTAGCAGGGACTGGCTGAGATTCGATCCATTATGAGCAGGCTGGTTGTATTGAAGACAATCCATTGACCAACATTCAGTATAACCAGCCTGCCGGATTCTTTACATGTGATCACTTTTGGTGGCAGTGGTGGAAGGTAAGAAATTCATAATAAATGGTCTGCTTAAAGCCATGGTCTACACCAGTGGTTCTCAACTCCGGTCCTCGGGACCCACCAACAGGCCAGGTTTGCAAGATAACTAAATTACATCACAGGTGATCTCATTTGCTGCTCAGTGATTGCAGTATTCTAGTCTGCATCCCCCAAGGTAATACTTAAAATCTGGCCTGTTAGTGGGTCCCGAGGACCGGAATTGAGAACCACTGGTCTACACACTGGTCAAGCGGCTGGATATGGCCCTCTGCTTGATTTTACCCAGCTCTTGAGGCACATTTCCTCCCAATGGGCACAAACCCATGGGGGGGGCACATTTCCTCCCAATGGGCACAAACCCATGGGGGGGGCACATTTCCTCCCAATGGCACAAACCCATGGGGGGGGGCACATTTCCTCCCAATGGCACAAACCCGGGGGGGGGGGGCACATTTCCTCCCAATGGCACAAACCCATGGGGGGGGCACATTTCCTCCCAATGGCACTAACCCATGGGGGGGGGGGGGGCACATTTCCTCCCAATGGCACAAACCCGGGGGGGGGGGGGGGCACATTTCCTCCCAATGGCACAAACCCATTGGGGGGGGGGCACATTTCCTCCCAATGGCACAAACCCATGGGGGGGGCACATTTCCTCCCAATGGCGGGGGGGGCACATTTCCTCCAAATGGCACAAACCCATGGGGGGGGCACATTTCCTCCCAATGGCGGGGGGGCACATTTCCTCCAAATGGCACAAACCCATGGGGGGGGGCACATTTCCTCCAAATGGCACAAACCCATGGGGGGGCACATTTCCTCCAAATGGCACAAACCCATGGGGGGGGGCACATTTCCTCCCAATGGCACAAACCCATGGGGGGGGGGCACATTTCCTCCCAATGGCACAAACCCATGGGGGGGGGGCACATTTCCTCCCAATGGCACAAACCCATGGGGGGGGGGCACATTTCCTCCCAATGGCACAAACCCATGGGGGGGGGGGGCACATTTCCTCCCAATGGCACAAACCCATGGGGGGGGCACATTTCCTCCCAATGGCACAAACCCATGGGGGGGGGGCACATTTCCTCCCAATGCCACAAACCCATGGGGGGGGGCACATTTCCTCCCAATGCCACAAACCCATGGGGGGGGGCACATTTCCTCCCAATGGCACAAACCCATGGGGGGGGGGGGCACATTTCCTCCCAATGGCACAAACCCATGGGGGGGCACATTTCCTCCCAATGGCACAAACCCATGGGGGGGGCACATTTCCTCCCAATGGCACAAACCCATGGGGGGGGCACATTTCCTCCCAATGGCACAATGGGGCAAAATTCCACCCCCATCCCCTTTTGTTTAGAAATTTTAGAGACCCCGGCTTTAAAGAATTACATTTTACCACAACAGAATTCTACTTGGCAATTATGTACAAGTATGCCATTACCAGCAATGATTGAGCAAATATTAGGGATAATAACAATGAAACACAGAAAAGACAGCTGGTCCGCCATGGTTTTTATGGAGAACTCTTCCTTCTGTGGGGAGAATATTTTCCCTCCCCCTCTATCAGTTTACTGGTTAGTAAGGTAGTTTGTTTTTCTTTCCAAGCCCTTTAAAGATCTTTCCAATCCACAAACAAAGCGAATTCCCAGGAAGTGGAGGAGACACATGTACAGAACAATAAAGAGTGGTAATGGGGTGTTACAGTTTGTGAGATGGAAAAAAAGCAGACCCTGAACACATGCAGAGCAGAGAACGATCGTTATTCTATGTGTGATCATCCAATGTGAAGGAGGCAGAAATCTGAGTTATCAGCTGCCAGGAAGAGAATGTGAGAAATTGTGAAACTTTTCATGCAGGAAGGTGGAACTGCGTCATCTAGGTCTATGATGTGACGGCAATGTAGTCCAAATGCATTTAAAAAAAAAAATAAAAAAAATGCTGCAGAAAATATCCTGCAATCCCTTGTCATAGAAAAGGACAATTACTTACAAAAAAACAATTAAAAACACTGTCTAGTTGCTACAAGTTAGATCTAAAAGTATTTGAGATGCACTGAAATTTCAGCGGCTGAAAATGGTGTTTGGTATTTTGCCAATAAGGAAAAATGTGCAGATAAATGGCACCGAAAATGCACTCGACTTTACTGCGTTTATGGTGTTTTTCATAGGTTATGTGACAAACTGCATCAAAAACATAACATAGTAATACTGATTACTTTTATAACACTGATATGTACAATATGATATACCAAACTGTTATGAGATCCTGTATTTCTCTCTCGTACCACCAATAAAGTTTGTGTATATTAAAAAAAAAAAAAAAAAACACACACACACACACACACAACACACACACACACACACACACACACACATATATTAGGGCTGCACGATATTGGGGAAAAAAGTATATCGCGATATTTCGTTTTTAACGATATATATCGCGATATTTCTCCCAGACAGTCTCTGGAGGAGGGATCAGTTAGCAGAGCTCAGCCTCTGCCAGGGGATCCACCACACGGGTAGAACTTCTCCCGCCCGAGCCTTGTGTCGGAGCCAGAGTGTAGAGGAAGCGGGCTGTCGGTAGCAGCCTTTGTCGCGCGGTGCTCTTCCGCCATGCTCCGGATGTCTCTCCCCCCTCTCCTGCTGCAAACGCTGTAGCCTCTCCGCCGCCATGCAATCCGCCCTGTACTCCAGCCCTCCCTCTTAGTCAACAGCCGACCGTTACTCCGCCCATTGTCTCTCCATTGAAAAAACATTACAGCCTGATCCCGCCCCCGATGCAGCCAGGAGAGACAATGGGCGGAGTAATGGTCAGCTGGATACTAGAGGCAGAGCTGGGAGGGAAGTGTGGGACGGATGCAATCACTGAGTCCTCTTTCCTCCCCCTCCTCGCCCTGCCTAATGCCTGAATATCGTTGTTTCGGCGATATGAATATCGCCCGTGCCTGCAGAACGATAGTCGATATCACACTATATATATATATATATATATATATATATATATATATATATATAAACACTGGTGCATGGATACATTTTCAATGAGAAAGATGGAGATACACATCTTTCCTCCGATTTTTCTGTCTCATGCTCATAACCGTTTTTAGTTGACAGTGCATAAATGTTCACGAAATTTCTCATCCGATTTTTTTTTTTTTTTTTGGGACATTTGTTCCCAGACTTCCGGGTCGTCAGTAACTCCAGATCATGCGCTGTCTTCCATATCCGATTTCAGATGTACTGCATACACATTAAACTAAAATTGGTCCTCTGGGGGGACGGACAACAACATTTTTGGCGTTTGTCCCTCCGTTTTTTTTCAGCATCGGCTGCTGAAAGTTATGTACACACTAGCCGAAAATCATACGATTTTACCTCTGGCGGGAGTTTTCGGCAGATTTTCTACTAGTGTGTACCCCACTTTAACCACTTCCCCACTGCTCACTGTGCTACTACTGCAGCACAGTGGTTCGTTATCGTCTGGCGATGTAGGTCTACGTCACCAGACATTCCCCTCTCGGCGGCGCGCATGCGCGCAGCTGGAGGCGCGCTCCCGCTGTTTTCAATCACAGCGGGAGTTGGGCCAGGGGGAGTCGGCGATCGGCGCTGCTCTTCCCCGATCGTCAGGGAATCTAGTTTGGAGATCCGCCCCCTTGTGTAAACAGAGCGGGCGGATCTCCTCAGTGACAAGGAGTGACAGATTGCAGGGTTAAGCATAGCTGAACATGCGATCTGTCCCTGTGTCACTCAGTCACCTCCCCCCACACACGATAGTAAGCACCAGGCATACATTAACCCCTCCCTCTCCAATAAAATGTAACCTTCCCTGCCAGTGTAATTTTTACAGTAACAGTGCATATTTATAGCACTGATTACTGCAGTAATGTCACTGGTACCCCCAAAAGTATCAAAAATGTCAGTCAAGGGTCTGATCTGTCCGCCGCAATCCCGCAAAAAAAAAAAAAGGACGTCAATTTCGTTTGGGTACGGCGTCGCGCAACCGCGCAATTGTCAGTTAAATTCGCACAGCGCCAAATCGCAAAAAGTGGCCCAGACGTAAGACAGCAAAATCCTCCGGTGGTAAAGTGGTTAAAAAGGACCCTGGAGAAACAAAAAAAAAAAAAAAAAAAAAAAAAAAAAACACAAAAAGGAGCTAATTTAGGGCCTGGTTCTTCCCTAGTCTGGGGGAAGATGGGTGGCAGTCTCCATCATCAGACAGAAATCACAGTTCCTAGGTTGTCCTCATTGAAGAGGAAGGATGATGAGTGAAAGCCGGTCCAGGGAAGAGAGCGTCTTTGTAAACAAATCTTGGATATTTCGTGCAGCTATTCAGATCTGGAGCAGTCAATGCCGACTTCCAGGAACACTAAATGACGGGACTGGATTATATAAACAGCCTTGTTGTTTGTCCACGCAATTCCTGAAATGCACAGAATCCAGATCTGCAGAATGGATGGAAAGCTGTGTGTGATCTGTATCTTTATTCTGCAGAAGATACAAATTTGAATGAATGTGCTTCTCAAAGAGTTTTAACCGATATATGATAGCTTTAAATAGCATCTTCCAGTTGTCTATGAATGCACACTGAGCTACGCATTCCCCTGGCTGTGTCTACTGACTCCTGTGTGTGCATGCATGGGGCGAAATCACCCCCCTGCCGGCCAATCAAGAAGCTGAAAACCCGGCACCAAGAAATAGCCTGGGGTAAGAGGAGAGCAGCCAGCGAGGGATGCAACCACATCACTGGAACGTGGAGGCATTTTCAAAGAGTTTAGTTCCGCTTTAATTTGCATGTCATGGGAGATAAGGACCTTAGATTGTCAGTTGTTTGAGAGAAAGCACGGATGTAAAAGCTGCAAAAACTGACAGCACTGTATAAATTCCTGTAATAAAGTGTTGGCTGAACGGTGTGATTAGTTCAAAGCGCAAATCTATTACATGATCATTGTTTCTTTGTACAATCCAGATGTTTGTCAAGTATGAACACAATCATAAAGCTCTTCAGTCTAAGGCCCCTTTCACACGATTAGACTGATTGGGTCCCGCCAGCCCCTTTTTCAGGCAGACCTGATTGGGCCAACCCACTGACTTCTATGGGGAGGAGGATGTCAGCAGACATGTTCCTGCCGACACCCGCCCGACATCAAATCCGACAAGATCCGCTGAAAACAGACAGATAGGGATACATTCGCCATCAGTCCAGCGGATCGGATGGAACCGGATGAAAACAGACAGGCTGTCCTTTTATCATGCGATCTCCCCATAGAGGAGAAAGGGACTCGGACAGGTCCGTCTCTGCACAGTGAGTGGAGAGGGACCGTTCATCCGCCTGTTCAGCAGGGAGCAAGCGGAGTCCATCAAAATGGATCAGCCCCGTGTGAAAGGGGCCTAAATCTACAGAGGGTTGAGTAGCCAACAATTTACAGGTCCTTAAATAAGCAAACAGGGTAAGCTGAATTCCACACAATATTCTGGAATGCCACCGATGACTTCGCTCTCGTTCACATTGACTGCCACTTTCCCAATGTGGTAAAAAAAAAAACACACACACACACACACACACACACACACACACACACACACACACAGTGATCGACCGATATCGGTTTTCCATTGGCGATACCGATATTTTGGTCATCAGCCAATATTTTCGTTCATTTAACCACTTAAGCCCCGGAGGATTTGGCTGCTAAAGGACCAGGGGTTTTTTTGCGATTTTTTTACTGCGTGACTTTAACGGACAATTGCGCGGTCATGCGACGCTGTACCTAAACGAATTTGACGTCCTTTTTTTCCCACAAACAGAGCTTTCTTTTGGTGGTATTTGATCACCTGTGCGATTTTTTGATCACGCGCTATAAACAAAAAAACAGCGTAAATTTTGCAAAAATAACAATATTTTTCACATTTTTTTATATGAAATTCCCCCCAAAAAAAAGTAAAAATCAATATTTTTTAACATTTTTCGGCCAATTTGTTTTATGCTACCTATGTTTGGTAAAAAAAAAAAAAAAAAAAAAAAAAAAAAAAAAAAAAAAAAAAAAAAAAAAAAAAAAAAAAAAAAAAAAAAAAAAAAAAAAAAAAAAAAAAAAAAAAATCGCAAAAAGCGTATTTTGATTTGTTTGCGCAAAAGTTATCGCGTTTACTAACAAAGGGAAAGATTTTTGTCATTTTTGGTGTTTTTTTTTTTAACGCGTAATGGCGGCGATCTGCGATTTTTTTTTCGGTACTGCGACATTGCGGCGGACAGATCGGACCCTTGACTGACATTTTTGACACTTTTGGGGTTACCAGTGACATTACTGCAGTAATTAGTGCTATATATATGCACTGTTACTGCAAAAATGACACTGGCAGGGAAGGGGTTAACGTTATTGGACAGGGAGGGGTTAAGTGTGTCCTAGGGGCGTGCTTCTAACTGTGTAGGGACATTCCTATTGGTGTAAAAGCAAAGATCCACCGTTCTACATAGTAGAACGGTCAGATCTTCACTTTTACACAGGGAGAACTGACAGGCAGCTTGTTTACACAAGCTGCTCTGTCTTTCTCCCTTCACAGGAGCGATCGCAGTGTGACTGGTGGACATCGAGTCCGCCGGTCACACGCACTGACTTGCCTGTGAACGAGCCGCGGCGGGCGCGCGCCTCGGCGGGCGCGCGCCCGCCCGCGATAGGCTCGCAAGTCAGTGACAGGCGAGTGACGTACCGATACGTCACTCTGCCTGGCCGGGGCTGACCGCCGCAGTATATAGTCGTGCGGCGGTCGGCAACCGGTTAAGGGTCCATTCAGACTAGCGCGACTTGGTCGCCTGACAAGTCGCGGTCGGTCGCTCGCCATTGAATAGTACAGGAGCCGTTCTTATAGGAGCGACACAAGTCGCTCCAACTTAGAAAAAGGGTCCTGTACTACTTTGGGGCGACCTGGAGGCGACTTGCATTGACTTCAATTATATGAAGTCCATGCAAGTCGCGCCAAAGTCGCGGTGCACCACGACTGAACAGGTCGCCCCTGGAAGTCGTGTCGTGCCAGTCTGAATGGCCTGTAAAAAAAAAAAAAAAAAAAATTCTCCTCCTTTGACAGGTACTCTTGTGGAGGGATCTGTGGATCTAAAAGACCCCAACCCCCTTCTCTGGACTTAAAAGCATTCAAAACTCCAAGTTTGGCTGTTATGAATGCGGTCATTCTTTGAATCTAGCGCAGAGTACCCGGAAGTGATATCATGACATCACTTGTTTGTGTTTTTGCATGGAGACCCGATCGGAGCCGAATGTGGCTTTGATTGCGTCTTCGGTGGCCGTGCAGGCTGGTTGCCCGAGTCTCCCAGTGGGACGGGAGACCCGGGCGAGCCGCAGAAGGCGGGGGGTGGGGGATTGGGCTTCCTCTCCTGCTCCTTGTAATGACAGCCGAGCGGCTTCTCAGCTGCATCGTTTGTCATTACAAAACAGTCGACCGTCACCTATGGACCCCGGTACCGGGGTGATGCCTCTAAGCTGCAGGCATCAATCCGGTACAAGCACTTTCCGAAATATCGGCAATATCGGTAACCTCCGGGGCCGATTCGGATATATCGGGGGAAAGTGCATATCAGTCCTCGAATCGGTCAATCCCCATACATACACACACACCCACATACATAATGTTGCCACATTTTAGATCCATTTCCGGTGAGTTTTCCGCTCGCCTGCACCTGTGAAAAATAGCCAGGACTCAATGCTAAACGTGATGTCTTTTTCCATTTCAATAGGGAGCTGCGTTTAGATGCACCATGCACGGCTTTTGGACACACATTGCACCTGCAGTGCAGCGGTATGAAGAGTCACATAGGATTTAAAAAGGAAACCTTTTTCTTGCAAGTTACAAAACGCATCCGTGTGAAAGTTCCCTTATTCCACAGACCGGTATAACATATAGCAGCTTCTGTGGATTAAATCAAGGCACGGTGATAGTAACTGGTCAATGAGCCCAAACAGTTTCCATAGATCACCGGCTTACCACCCAGCATGTAACCAGTAAAGTTCATCACAAATCAGCTCATCAGCTTCCTTTTAGTAAGAATGGAGAATTGGCAGTCATTCAGTGGGGTGAAAGGGTGGGAAGCCAACTAAAGTATCTCATGGAGATCATCTTCTACTGCTCAACAAAACCTGCCCTTTATTCAGCACTGGTCCCCAAGCTTAGGTGTCAGTAGTGTGTTTTTGCAGCAGATTGCGACTGGACCTCAAATAAAGACATTCTACAGTTCCATCAACACAAAAAAAAAAAAAAAAAAAAAAAAGGGGGAAATTAAAAAACTTGACGCAGGTTTGATAGTCTTCAATCTGAAAGTAAAGATTGCTTCTTTTTAGAAACGTGTGAAAACAGTTGGCTTACACTAAAGCGGAGTTCCACCCAAAAGTGGAACTTCCGCTTTAGGGAGTCCTGACCCCCCGACATGCCACATTTGGCATGTCATTTTTTTGGGGGGGGGGGAGCGGGTACCTAGTTTTCACAGGTACCCGCTCCCACTTCCGCTCGGAGCGCCCTGAGCGGAAGTTCTCCTCTCCCCCTCCCTCCCTGCAATCTTCTGGGACATGTCAGAGGTCCCAGAAGATTGCCGGCCAATCACGGCGCGCAGCGCGACTCACGCATGCGCAGTGGGTACCCGGCTGTGAAGCCGCAAACTGTAACAGCCGGGTGCCCACAGCAGTGATGCCGGCGCCGAGGGAGAGGATCGAGGCTTCCGGCGGCCGCATCGCTGGACCGTTGGACAGGTGAGTAAATGGCTGGAACTCCGCTTTAAAGGGTAACTCCACTTTCTTGTTGGAAAAAAATAAAAGCAAATACAATTGTGACAAGTCAGATTGTAATTGAATTTTAGTAAAAATTACTTTTCATTTCAATCTGCAGCTGCTGTCATTTTCTGGAAAATGCAATATGGCCACCTGGAGGTGTTCTGTATACCATCTGTGTACAGAGCACCCTCTGAATCTATTTCCTGCTTGTGTGATTGGCTCACTGACTTTTTTTCCTGCAGGGGATTCTCAAAATCTAGGTTTTATTGTGAAAATCAGATACTGCATGTAAAAATCATGTCTAAAGGGATGCAGACCCTGCCAGTTTCCTCATTAGAGCCCTGCAAGTGCGGCAGCTGACAGCCAATTATAAAACCACTCCCATTTGGTTAAATCCTTGCAGATTGAAGAGGAAAGTCAATTTTTAATAACATTCATTAAAATATGACGTATAGCAACTAAGAGGACCAAATCGAGATTTTGGTGCTGAAACCAAAAATTTTCATTTTTAAATATATATTTTTATATAGAATTGTATTATATTTAACTTTTTATTATCATGAATTTAAATTAAAGAATTTGGCGATTATTGGCACCTTTAGCGCAAGAAAAATGCATCCAAGTTCTTTGTATGTCTTCACACCGGTCCAATGTGCTTCAGTTGGTGTCCACGTTGAAATTGGAGGTGCACCAAATGGAAAATGTTGGTGCCAGTACCAAAAATTCAGGATGCACTTCGCCAGAAATTGAAAATTAGTTTTTTCTACGTCAAAAGTTTTTTTTATAGAATTGTTATTATATGCAGCTTTATTATCATGCATTTAAATGCACAAGGAATTTGTCTACCGTTATCGGCACCTATAGCGCAAGAAACTCATCCAAAATTCAGTAGGTCTTCCCCGCACCAAAAAACGCACCTCCCTGTTGAATTGCATTGAAAAACGCATCAACGATGCACCTGTTTTACTTTTTAGTGCACACAAACACAACACACCATAAGCACAGTAAAATTGTGATACAATGTGTTCCGGTGCCATTAGCAGCATCTTTTTCTATCATCAGCAAAATTATACGTTTTGGCGGCTGACATTTCGGTGCATCTCTAGATGAAATGCATTGAAAATACAGCAAGAATGCTTCAATAAAAAGCACCCGTGTTACGGCTTTGTGTCGCATGACCTATGAAAAACACACCATAAGCACAGTAAAATCCCGTACGTTTTCAGCATCATTATCTGCAAAATGACGAACACACAATTTCTGCTTACCGAAATGTCGGTGCATCTCTAGTAGCAGTTGTATAGATTCGTTATTCCCCCCCCCCCATGAAAATGGAGTTACCCTTTAATTTAAAGCGGAGTTCCACCCTAAAATGTAACTTCCGTCCATCTTCTTGCTCCGGCTCACCTGAAAAACAAATGGATAAATCGCAATTTTGTTATTTTTTTTACTTACCTTGTTTAGAAGATAATATACTCACCTTACTTCCTCTTCCTCCCTCGGCGAGTCGTCACTTCCTGGCATGCAATGATTCCTGGGAGTTGAACGCCATCGCTCCCAGGAATCAATGCGCCTGTACCGGCCCTGACGTCAGCTATGCAGGGATGACGCTGCAGCCCCGGAAGGGACAGCGGGTCCGGCGCAGTGCATTGTGGGACCGAAGATGATGGAAGAGGACGCAGAAGAGGATCGCGCCGGCTTCAAGCTGCCCACACCTGAGATGGCAGCGCTGGACAAGACTTTTCAAGGTAAGTATTTCTTCTAGCAGGTAAGTGCAACCCGGGACAGATCAGAGGCTATCCATTGTGGAATGCACTAGCCCCGACTGTCCCGGGGGTATTTTTATGTATTTTTTTTGGTTTTAGGTGGAACTCCGCTTTAAGGGACAAACTTAGACAACACTGGGCTCTGCTCCAACCAAGGTCATTATCACCAATTATTATATTTTCCCCTCTGGGGATTGTGTGATGGGTCAGTGTTCTGTGCTGGGGTTCTATAAAATGTAAATCAAGCTCCAGGCTATGATCCGATACCAGGATTACCAACTTATTACTACACAACTACTCCACACACCCCCCACACCTCTTCACTAATCATCTGCGGTGTCTTCTAGAAAAAGCCACAACGCCAGCAAACCTCCCTATTAGTTACCTGCGTGCCAACCTGGCAAACAAATCAATAGCCTTTGTTCAGCTTCTTCCCCAGACCACAATATTTGCACGGGTAACGAGTTTACCGTCTAATCTTTGCTAATTAGAATGAGCTCTTTATGCATTGTTAAGATTTAAACTCTCTCCAAACAATGATAAAAGCAGCGCGGCTTCTACATTCCTCCTCACCGTGCCAGCCTGGCAGCAGACTTGGCATCCACAAGACCTGGAAGCTGCACAAGAGAAACAGAAGAACCCAACAAAAACAGATTAACAGAACAATTAGAGTTCCGGATTTGTGGTTTTCTGGAATGGTTGTACAAAGTAGCGGCTCTGCCATAAAAAGCCTATGAATGATGAGGATGTGACAACAATATTATTTACCGTTTCATTCGATAAAGATTAGATGTTTTGCTTTTAGTTCTGCCAAGCAGGGTGGATTAAAAAAAAAAAAAAAAACCCACCAAACAATTGGATTTTAATCTAAAATCAGTCAGATTTTTTTATCAAATTTAATAAATGCTTTTGGAGTAAAAAAAAAAAAAATCTAAAAAGCGAAAGTTTTCTATTGAGGATACATTAATTTAGTCTATTCAGCATGAAATGAAGATTCGTTATATAACACGCACACATACATATATACATATATACATACATATATATATACACACACACACACACACACACACACACACACACACACACACACACACACACACACACACACACACACACACTTTTATTTAAAGTGGATTCTTTCGATTTATATCAAATTTATTTAAATAAAATGCTTTTGTATAAAGAGTTTTTAATTTAAGATTTAGTGTATTCAGCATGAAATGGAGCTCAATTTCAACACAATTTCACACCAACTACCAGCAAGAATGAGTCCTTACATTTAAAGAGCACCTGTCATTTCAGATCCATCACAGCATAATAATCATACAAGATGCCAGCGCCAAGGAAAAAGCACGCCGCCGGGGTCCTGGGGGACAGGCGAGCACACCGCCGCCGGGGTCCTGGGGGACAGGCGAGCAGCTTTTTTTTTTTTTTTTTTTTTTTTTTAAAAGCGAGCAGCTACAATCTTCATTTTTTCACAGGAGACTGGAGTTCCTCTTTAAAATGAGGAAAAAGATAAAGCAGCCAGCCCATCTTAGGACTGAGCGGCTGAATACAATACATTTTTGTTTTTGCGTTTAAATAGACTTTAATCTTCTGGGCACACAAACACACAGGAACTTTTATGGGAAAGGTGAACTTGGCCTTGGAGGACGATGTCACCTGAGCAGCTGAACGTCTCATTAGCATTGCAAATGATAGGAACAATCCCAGGCAATTTGTTTTAATAGCAGCAATTGCAGCGATTTGTTGCCCAGTCGCTGAGCGGTTTCTATATTTTGGTGCATGGATAAGATATGGAGAGGATAATGCCATAAAGAAGTGCAATGACACAGGGACTAACCGGGGCCCTTGCTTGCTTCCTCCCCTGGACACCTCCCTGAAACCCCAAGCAGCCCGCAGATCTATTTCCACAGCGTGCAATGAAATATTCAACATTTCTGGAATCAGACTTTATAATGACAGCCCATGGATTCTCCTCACCTTCATTCCGCAGCTATCATTATACAGAGAACACAGAGGGGGAGGGGGGGGGATACATTTATAGACTACGCTCAGTCCAGCCAAACACTTACCACCCCGGGTAGAACACACTTCAGCTATTTGGTGGAAAGTAATATTCCAGAATATACTTTGCAAATTACATTGAAGGAAGAGAAAATCCACAAATATATGGAAGAGATTTTTACTTTTATTTGGAAACATGGCAAGTGTGACAGCAGATCGCCAGAAATAAACGGGGAGGTATACTAAACGAGGTTAGAAGTAACAAGGAGGTATATAAAAAGCCAGGGGCAACGAGAGGTTTATAAACTAGGCCTCGGGTAATGGGAGGTAAATAAAAATGAGCTCAGGAGTAAAGGAGGGTATATAAACAAGGTCAGGGATAGATATTATATATATATATATATATATATATATATATATATATATATATATATATATATATATATATATATATATATATATATATATATATATATATATATATATATATATATATATATATAAAAAATGGGAGGTATATAAACAATTCAGTAATTGCACCACAACAAACTTCATGGCCGGACTGCTACATAAGGGGTTCACAAGCCAGCTGTAATCAGCAACAGAGGTTCAGGGGCTGCAGCGCGCACAGGGACTGCAGCATGCACACACAGATCACGCACAGGGGCTGCAGCGCGCACACACAGATCACGCACAGGGGCTGCAGCGCGCACACAGATCACGCACAGGGGCTGCAGCGCGCACACAGATCACGCACAGGGGCTGCAGCGCGCACACAGATCACGCACAGGGGCTGCAGCGCGCACACAGATCCCGCACAGGGGCTGCAGCGCGCACACAGATCCCGCACAGGGGCTGCAGCGCGCACACAGATCCCGCACAGGGGCTGCAGCGCGCACACAGATCCCGCACAGGGGCTGCAGCGCGCACACAGATCCCGCACAGGGGCTGCAGCGCGCACACAGATCACGCACAGGGGCTGCAGCGCGCACACAGATCACGCACAGGGGCTGCAGCGCGCACACAGATCACGCACAGGGACTGCAGCGCGCACACAGATCACGCACAGGGACTGCAGCGCGCACACAGATCACGCACAGGGACTGCAGCGCGCACACAGATCACGCACAGGGACTGCAGCGCGCACACAGATCACGCACAGGGACTGCAGCGCGCACACAGATCACGCACAGGGACTGCAGCGCGCACACAGATCACGCACAGGGACTGCAGCGCACACACAGATCACGCACAGGGACTGCAGCGCACAGATGAATGTTTTCTCAAAAAGTGGAGTTACTCTTTAACATCTTCAATAAAGTCAGCAAGCCCTGAGACAAGATGTCCCAATGGTAGTTTGCTGCCACAAAAAAAGGTCCTCTGAAACAATAGCTTCACCGCAGACATTGTTTTTGTCTACAAAGTTTTTGAAGCAAAACCAAAACTGTGCTAAACAGACTGCAAGCAGAGCGATAACACTGCACAGGAAGTCAGAGCTTCCAATACGTATACTGTGCAAACAAGTGGTTAACCAACGCTGACAATGTGCTCAGATGAGTCGTGGAAAAATTGCAGAAGCAAAAAGTACAAATTCTATCAAATGAGAACTTGTCCCCAGATTCACCGCTACAACACAAGGCCAAGACACAGCACCCAACACTCATCTCCTCCCCATAGAAAACATCCACAGCCAATCAACTATCATCGCTCACAAGTCTGTGGCACATTAAATGGATAGAAGCAAGGGGATTGAGGAAAAAAAAAAAAAAAAAATGATTTTTGTAAGCACTTACCGTAAAATCCTTTTCTCTGAAGTCCATTGACAGACGCAGCTCTTATGCTTATTATACCATTGGGTTATGCTGTCCCCTACAGGAGTGGTACTAGGCAGGAAACACAGTTTACCACGCCCACGGGGAAGTCCCTATAGGCATAACCCCCACACCCAGCTCCAGCACACCAGTTTGTTTCTGCCTAGCGAAGGAGTAGGACCTAGGTTCCTGCTGGGACTCAGTTTCTTCTTTTAAGAATATGGTTTTCTTTTATTTACTCACTTCTGCTAGTTAAGTGTTCAGGGGGATTCCTCCTGGTGAACTACAAACAATTGCTGGCTGAGTTCTCACTGAAAGCGGTAGTATACTCCACTTTTTAACTTTTACCTACATATAAGCCTATAATAAGACCTATAATAAGACCTATCTGTAGGTAAAATGATCTTCTACACCTGCACGGTTTAGGAGAGATTCACCCTACATGCAGCCGCTGACACCAGCGGCACATGCGCTCTCTCCGGCAGACCTTCAGAGTTCCTTGCCTGAAAGTGAACTCCCACACGCATGATGTCATCTCGGCTCCGGCCACTCACAGTGCCGCATCCACCGAACCCGGAAGAGACACCGAGCGAAGATGTCAGCTGCCTCAGTGGTGTACGGGCAACTGTGTGGGGGCTTCGTTCTAAGGCATTTCATAATGAGCTAGTATGCAATGCATACTAGCTCATTATGCCTTTGTCCTGCAGGTTTATTTTTTGAGGATTCAACCGCTTGAAGAGATGGGATTGAAAAATACAAAAATGTCCTCCCAAAGTGATCTGGTATTAAGGACATTTGCACCATTTGTGAAATATAAAGCTGCATTCCAGGAATGGATTGTATCAGTTACATTGGACCAGCATATGCATGCATATACCGTACCTGTGTGATCCCTGTGGAAGCTGGAAATCACTAGCGGAGATGCTGGGGGTGTGCAGTGGTGTTTGGGAAGTGGCACGGAGAAAAAAAAAAAAAAACTAAAGCAGATGAATAAAATAGGACTAGAAGAAAAAAAAAAAAGTTATTAGACCTCTGGTGGGTCAGAGTGTAAGCGCCAATAGCACAGGGCAAATCAGACCCGAATAGTGCGCAAACACACACATCTCTCTCTCTCTCTCTCTCTCTCTCTATAGATATATAGATATATATATATATATATATATATATATATATATATCTATATATATATATATATCTATATATCTATATATCTATCTCTCATATTCATACACATATACACACACACACACACACACACACACACACACACACACACATATATATACATATATACACACACACATACATACATATATACACACACAAGACAGTTTGTTCATTTTTTGGCCAGTCACTTGGCACAATTGATTGGGATGTTTGAGCCAAAAACAAAAAAAAACAAAAACCAAAAACAACAAAAACAAAACACAAAAATGACAAGTTTGGAAGTTTTCTGCCGAACAATAAATTGAAAGGTTGCGATTCTCGTCCAAACTGTTTGCACTAGGTATATGAAAAAAAACAAAAAAACAAACTGATTCATTTTATGTCCATTGAACGATTTATCGGTCATTACGTGCTCACAGCCGATTGATAGTTTTTACACTTCCACACCTAAATCAAAACGTTCATCAATTTAGACCAATTTGTATTCTGCTACATATATTTGGTTAAAAAATCCTAATAAAAGTGTATTTTGATTAGTTTGTGCAAAAGTTATATAGGGGCTACAAACTAGGGGATAGATTTATGGCATTTTTATATTTATTGTTTTTACTAGTAATGGCCGCGATCAGCAATTTTTAAACGGGACATTGCAGCAGATAAATCTGACACTAAGTGACAATTTTTGGGGACCAGTGACACCAATACAGTGGTCCGTGCTAAAAAAACTGCACTGTTACTGTACTGACGCTGGCAGAGAAGGGGTTAACACCAGGGGTGATCAAGTTAAGTGTGCGCTCCTAGGGAGTGCTTTCTTACACTGTGGGGGGATGGATGTGCTAGAGCAGTGTCTCAACTCCGATCCTCATGACTAACAGGCCAGGTTTGCAAGATAACTGAAATACATCACAGGTGATATAATTTGCTGCTCAGTGATTGCAGTATTCTAGTCTGCATCTCCCCAAGGTAATACTTAAAATCTGGCCCGTTGGAGTCCTTTCACAGGGGCGTTCCGTATGTCCGTATCACCCCATCCGTTTGCGGGTGATATATGGACATAATGCATGGCAATGGGATTGCGGATGTCAGTGGATGACCATCCCCTGACATCCGATTTGCGTCCTTTCAGTTCTGTTCCATTTTTTGAGACGGAACAGAACCCTATTTTTATTCCGTTTTAAAAACTGAAAGGATTCAAAAACGGATGTCAGCGGTGACATGCGCAATCCCATAGACTTACATCATGTCCGTATAATCATCCGCAAACGGATGGGATGATAAAAACGGACACTCCAAAGTGTCATCCATGTCCATTTAAAAAAAAAACAAAAAAACAAAAAAAAAAAAAAAACGTGCCACATGAAAGGACCCTTAAGCCTCGTACACACGCAACGATTGTTGGCCGTGAATTGTTGGCCAACGTCCGATCGGCCGATTGTCGGCTTGTTAGTATGATGCTTCTGACTGACTGCAACTTTTCGGCCGAACAAAATCTGGTCTGCATGCTATAAAATTTTTGTTGGCCGTCACCAGAACGGCCGATTGTTCGTCAGTCAGTACAGATTTCGGCAGACAGATGTGCAAGACTGGGCATGCTCAGAGAAGAAAAAACACACGGAAAGTAAACCAGCACATGACATCACTTCTGCAGTTGGTTGTTGTTGGCCGACAAAATTTGTGTGCAGTCTAGAGCATTTTCCAACCAACACAACAACACTGGACAAAAGTCGGCCGATCATTCGGCCAACAATTGTTGCGTGTGTACGAGGCATTAGTGAGTCCTGGAGTTGAGAACCACTGTCCTAGAGGAAAAGAGATCTGTTTCAGCTTAGCTAACACAAGATCTCCATCTTCCTCTGTGACAGACAGCCGTCTGCCTTGTTTACATTGGCAGACCGTCGTTTTGTCATCCTCCTGCATGATCATGGGTGGCCAGTGGCCATCAGACCCGCAGATTGCCTCCTGCTGTGTCCAATCACAGCGGGTGTGGGCCTCGCCCCTGAGAAGCCCTGCACAAATTCACGTACCATATGTGATTTTGCACAGCCGGGCCGCCCTGCAGCAGTATATATATGTGGGCGGTACGGAAGTGGTAATGGGCATTTACTTGAAACCCATTCCTGATCACCTGTACAGCTTAACCCCCCCCCCCCCCCCCATCTGACCTGCATATACTATTGTAGAATACAACTGTAAGAGATAAATTCTGCCACCTCCAGACAGTGGAGCATGGCAGTAATCTCTCAGAACTCTTTATTAGTCAGTAGGGATCGCTTCCTCTGGGTAATCACGAATCAGAGAATTGAATTAAGGCATTGTACAGCACTTATTCCCTTGTCACACAGAAACAAATGGTCTCAGGAGAATACACAGCAGAAGAGTTCATCTTAACAGCCAATTGGGTATTGTCAAATGCAGGGGAAAAAAAAAAAAAAAATCCATCGGTTTGCCAAGACTGTAAAAATATTTCACGCTGTTGATGGCAAGAGACAGATTAATGCAGGATTGGTGGTGGGGGACCTTATACAGCATCCAGCACCGCTCTGAGTACTGCTTCATTGACAGGCATGCATAGAGAATCCCAGAGATACCTTCCATGGGGGGGGGATCTTATGCAGCATCCAGCCCCGCTTAATTGACAGGCATGCATAGAGAATCCCAGAGATGCCTTCCATTGGGGGGGGGGAACCTTATGCAGCATCCAGCACCGCTCTGAGCCCCGCTTCATTGACAGGCATGCATAGAGAATCCCCAAGATACCTTCCATTGGGGGGGGGGGGCCTTCCATTAGGGGGGAGCACCTTATACAGCATCCAGCACCGCTTCATTGACAGGCATGCATAGAGAATCCCAGAGATACCTTCCATGGGGGGGGCCTTCCATTAGGGGGGAGCACCTTATACAGCATCCAGCAATGCTTCATTGACAGGCATGCATAGAGAATCCCAGAGACACCTTCCATTACTATGGAGTAACCGGAGTCTTCCTGGATAAAGGACCCTTTCAATCATCCCTGGAGATGACAATGTGCCTTTTAGAAGGAGTTAAATGGGAACGGAAGGTGTTTTTCTGTTTTGTGAACTGAGCCATTGTGCAGAAAATGCTTCTGTAATATATCACTTATCACAAGATAACTTGAATTTAATATCCTCTCGCAGGGAGAGCGCTGCAGCAAGCGCTGGGCAGGGAGCTGGCAATGGGTCTGAACAATGTGGGCTTTGTAAATGCACGGGGAGGACTTCATTCACCCCCTTCTCTTAAACCATATCCTGAGTGATATCCTTTTACAGCTGAAGAGGGACAGGGGGGGGGGGGGGGGGGTGCTGAATGACTTGGAGGATGCTGACTTAACCGTTTCTGCACCTTTATCCCAGAGACATTGGAGGTCCTCCTAGCAGAGACTGGATCAGAACGGCGGACTGTACCAAAACCACCACCTCTATCCCATGCTGCTGCCTGGGCTCAACCCGGTTTAAAGCAGTTGTACAGCACTGGACTTTTTTTTGGACTCTACAAAGGTAATGTCAATGCACTAGTGTGAATTGCATACCAGCACATTATGTTTAACTTGCTTTAAAATGAAGCCCTTGCAGCACCGAGATGACAGAGCTGCAGGTGCTCCATCTTCACCTCTCTGGCTTCTGGGTTTGCAGACTCCGGCCCTGACTGGCCAGAGCCGTGATGACATCACTCCCGCACATGCGTGTGGGAGCAGCCGCTCCCAGCAAAGGGCTCTCAACAGCATGGGTGCGCAGGGTGGATAAAAAAAAAAAAAAAAAAAAACACCGAACTGATTTTTATTTTTATTTAAAGTGGATTGTTTTATCAATTTTATTTAAAAATGCTTTTGGATAAATATATTAATGTACCCTTAATACAAAACTAATTGAGTTTATTCAGCATGAGGCTTTATATTCTGCAATATTTACATTTTTAGTAAACTGATTCAATGGATCCAAGCTCGGAGGTCTCCTTCCATGGATCCAAGCTCGGAGCTCTCATTCAATGGATCCAAGCTCAGAGCTCTCATTCAATGGATCCAAGCTCAGAGCTCTCATTCAATGGATCCAAGCTCAGAGGTCTCATTCCATGGATCCAAGCTCAGAGCTCTCATTCCATGGATCCAAGCTCAGAGCTCTCATTCCATGGATCCAAGCTCAGAGCTCTCATTCAATGGATCCAAGCTCGGAGCTCTCATTCAATGGATCCAAGCTCGGAGCTCTCATTCAATGGATCCAAGCTCTGAGCTCTCATTTAATGGATCCAAGCTCTGAGCTCTCATTCAATGGATCCAAGCTCAGAGGTCTCATTCAATGGATCCAAGCTCAGAGGTCTCATTCAATGGATCCCAGCTCAGAGCTCTCATTCAATGGATCCCAGCTCAGAGCTCTCATTCAATGGATCCCAGCTCAGAGCTCTCATTCAATGGATCCCAGCTCAGAGCTCTCATTCAATGGATCCCAGCTCAGAGCTCTCATTCAATGGATCCATGCTTTTGGATAAAGATAATGTATCCTTAATACAAAACGAATTGAATATTCTGCATGAAATGGAGCTTAGTTATGTAGCATGAGGCTTTATATTCTGCAATATTTACATTTTTGGTAAACTCATTCAATGGATCCAAGCACTGTAAGCGGAGATAACATGCACTGCATTGATGCATTCACACAATTCCACACTAAAGCCCTGTACACACGTACCGATCGTCGGCCAAACGATCGGCCGTCTTTTGTCCAGGGTTGTCGTGTCTGTTGAAAACTGCAAAAGACTGCACACAAATTTTGTCGGCCAACAACAGCCGACTGCAGAAGTGATGTCATGTGATGGTTAACTTTCCTTGTCTTTTCTTTTCTGAGCCTGCCCAGTCTTGCAAATCTGCTGTCTGTGGCCGAATTCTGTACTGACTGGCAAACAATCGGCCGTTCTGGTGTTGGCCAGCAAAAATTTTAATGCCTGCACGACAGATTCTGTTCGGCCGAAAATGCGCTGTCGGAATCCTACTAACAAGTCTACAATCGGCCGATCGGTCGGCGGCCAAATATTTATGGCCGACAATCGGTACGTGTGTACGAGGCTCAAGTCCCAGCAAGAAAATGTCCTTACATTTAACCACTTTACCACTAGAGCATTTTGCTGTCTCACGTCTGGGCCACTTTTTGCGATTCGGCACTGTGCGACTTTAACTGACAATTGCGCGGTCGTGCGACGCCGTACCCAAACGAAATTGACATCCTTTTTTTCCCACAAACAGAGCTTTCTTTTGGTGGTATTTGATCACCTGTGCGATTTTTACTTTTTGCGCTATAAACAAAAAAATAGCGTTTATTTTGAAAAAATAACAATATTTTTAACATTTTTTTATATGAAATTCCCCCCAAAAAAGATGTAAAAATCATTTTTTTTACATTTTTGGCCAATTTGTTTTCTGCTACCCATGTTTGGTAAAAAAAAAAATCGCAATAAGCATATTTTGATTGGTTTGCGCAAAAGTTATTGCGTTTACTAACAAAGGGAAAGATTTATGTCATTTTTGGCGTTTTTTTTTTTTAACGAGTAATGGCGGCGATCTGCGATTTTTTTGCGGGACTGCGACATTGCGGCGGACAGATCGGACCCTTGACTGACATTTTTGACACTTTTGGGGGTACCAGTGACATTACTGCAGTAATCAGTGCTATAAATATGCACTGTTACTGTAAAAATGACACTGGCAGGGAAGGGGTTAATTGTATTGGAGAGGGAGGGGTTAATGTATGCCTGGTGCTTACTGACGTGTGGGGGGGGGAGGTGACTGTGTAAGACAGGGACAGATCGGATGTCCAGCTATGCTGAACACTCCGATCTGTCACTCCCTGTCACTGAGGAGATCCGCCCGCTTGTGTTTACACAGGCGGGCGGATCTCCACACTAGATCCCCGACGATCGGGGCAGAGCAGCGGCGATCGCCGCTGCTCCTCCCCTGGCCCGACTCCCGCTGTGAATGAAAACAGCGGGAGCGCGCCTCTGGTGGCGCGCGAGCGCCGCCTACAGGGGAGGAGTCTGGCGACGTAGGTCTACGTCGTCAGACGGGAACGAGCCACTTTGCCGCAGTACTATTCCAGTACTCAGCGGTAAAGTGGTTAAAAAGCACCTGTCATTTCAGATCCGTCATGGCAGTACCAGTTAGCGGGCATCCACTCGCCTGTTGCCACCACGTCCCTCACTGTGTTGTGTCACTGCCGCCATCACCAGCCGTCCCATTACAGTGAATAGGACCATTGGTGCGTCAACAGCGGTCAGAGGAGAAGCTACTGCAGGACAGAAATGACAGTCCTTTAAAAATTAGTCAACCGTTACTTTTCGTAGCGGTTGACTTTTCGCTCCGTTTCACACTTGTAAAACCTGAAAGCTGTGCGACTTGAAGCAATACCTGTGTAATATTGAGGACCTCAAGCCGCATTAAAGTTGAACCAAAGTAGTGCAGGTACTACATTGAAGTCGCACAGATACGAATGGTACTCATTGAAAACCATGGGGTACGGACTTGTAAAGCGACTCTGCAGTCCCAAGTCGCACAGGTGTGAAAGGGGCCAAAAAAAAAAAAAAAACTCTGCTTTAATTAAAATGACCAATGAGAAAAAAAAATCTTGCCAACTTATAAAAAAGTTAAAATGACAAAAATGTACAATTACTACAAAACATCAGAGCGATCATTATGAAGATTAAAGAGAAAATCTAGGATTGTGCTTTACATAAAAAGACAGAATTGGTTTTATAATGGAAGGGGATTGTTGTGTCATAATAATGAACTATAATAATATAGATCAATGGGGGAAGATTAAAGTTGGAAGTGAAGAGGGTGCTCCTCCTAAGCCCAGAGTGGCAATGCCTGGAGAACAGAGGAGAAGCCGCATGTTAATCATCGCTCACCTTGTTCCACACTTGTCTGCGAGATTTGAGTCAGCAAGCGGTAAATCAAATGGCCGAATTCTAACACTACACTCCCAGCCGGGATCCCGCAACCTCTCCCCCGCCTTGTCAAACTGCACTCACTACTGACTATATGGCATCAAGGAAGATTTACAGGAAAAGTTTAGTAGAAATGAGGTTTTGGCCAACTGTCCCACCAGTATTCATCGAGTCCAGGGGAAAAGGAAAAACCCCACACAGTGATGAGGAACCATTCATAATAAAGCCATGGCAGCTCCACACCGGCCTTCTGAACTTTCCCTGACTTACTGCACCCCTCATAGAAAGAAGTTACCCAAAAAAGGGAAGTTCTGCTCTTTGCCTAAGCAATCCGAGCGCCCCCCCCCCCCCCCCATATATATCTTCAAAGCCACACTGGTGTGAACCAGGGCATAGGGGAAGCCAAACACCTATGCAAATCGGGGGGGGGGGGGGGGGGGGAGAGAGAATACTCGTCTGTTCTTAAAGAGAGAAGACTCCTGTAACAGGATCAAAGATATTATTAGCATTCTGCAAAAGGTTTGCAGAGGTGTGATCCAGGGGCGTAACTACAGGGGTTGCAATCGCAACCGGGCCCCATGCTCAAGGGGTCCCATGTGGCTCCCCTGTACACCTGAATAGGAGGGGCGGCGGGGGCAGCATGTCGAGAAATCACTGTCCTTTTTCTTTCTGTAGCTGCAGGAGGAAAATGGAGGAGATTGGTTCCTCTGTATGCTGCCCCCGCCACTTCTCCTATCCAGTATATTGTGTTCTGCTGTCTCTGGGCCCCTGTGTGCTCCCCTGTTCCTCCCCCCCTTCGGTGCTGCCCCCCCCCCCCTTCAGAATTCTCCCTTCCCTCACCGTAATAAAGGGCCCCGCAACTAGAGTAAAGGGTGCCAGGGGGCCCTTCATGGTTTCTTGCACCGGGGCCCTGAAGGTTCTAGTTACGCCTCTGGTAGGATCCAAAAGATATGCAGATTAGAGGTGCATTGAATGAAAATTTTGGTGCATCAACCAGAAAAAAAAAAAAAAAAAAAAATGTATATAGAATTGTATTATATTTGACTTTGATATAATTTTAAATGAATAGGAATTTATTGTCGGCCATTGCTGGTGTCAGTAGTTAGTGTAAAATTGTGTGAATGCAGTACATGTTCTCTTCGCATGCAGATCTTGGATTCATTGAATGGAGTTTACCAAAAATGTAAATATTGCAGAATATAAAGCCTCATGCTACGTAACTAAGCTCCATTTCATGCTGAATAAGTTAATGTTATCTTAAAGCGGAGTTCCACCCAAAAGTGGAACTTCCGCTTTAGGTGGTTCTAACCCCCTGACATGCCACATTTGGCATGTCATTTTTGGGGGGGGGGCGGGTACCTAGTTTTGACAGGTACCCACTTCAGCTCGGAGCGCAGCGGTGCCCTGAGCGGAAGTTCTCCTCTCCCCCTCCCTGCAATCTTCTGGGACACATCAAAGGTCCCAGAAGATTGCTGGCCAATCATGGTGCGTAGCGCAACTTGCGCATGCGCACCCGTCTGTGAAGCCGCAAACTGTCACAGCCGGGTGCCCACACCAGTGATGCCGGCGCCGCAGAGCAGAGAGGGAGAAGAGCGAGGATTTGGGCGGCCGCATCGCTGGACAGGTGAGTGTGTGAGGCTAGAACTCCGCTTTAAATAGATACATACATACACAATAAGGGCCCTTTCACACGGGCGCTCCGTATGTCCGCAAATCATCCTATTTTTTTGTGGATGATTTGCGGACATAATGTAAGTCTATGGCATTGCAGATGTCAGAGGAATACCATCCGCTGACATCCGATTTTCTTCCTGTCAGTTCTGTTCCGTTTTTTGGAACAGAAAAAATCCTATTTTTGTTCCGTTCAAAAAACGGAAAGGAAGGAAAATCGGATGTCAGCGGTGTCATCCGCTGACATCCGCAATCCCCATAGACTTACATTAGGTCCGCATATCATCCGCAAACGGATGGGATGATATGCGGACCTACGGAGCGGATGACAGAAATGTCATCCGCTCCGTGAAAAAAAAAAAAAAAAAAAAGTCCCGCAGCGGACCTTTCACACGGAAAGCCCGTGTGAAAGAGCCCTTAGACTCCAAATACAGAAAGATTTCTTCACCGTAAGAGCTGTGAAAATGTAGAATAGATTCCCTCCAGAGGTGGTTCTGGCCAGCTCAGTAGATTGCTTTAAAAAAGTCCTGGATTCTCTCCTTAATGTACATAATATAAATGGCTACTAATATTTAGAGGTAAAGTTGATCCAGGGAATATCAGATTGCCTCTCGGGGGATCAGGAAGGAATTTTTTCCCCTGCTGTAGTAAATTGGATCATGCTTTGCTGAGGTTTATTTTTGCCTTCCTCTGGATCAACAGCGGGTATAGGATTGTGTATATGGGGCTGTATGGTTGGGTTTCAATACTGTTTTTTTTTTTTTTTGGTTGAACCGGGTGGACTTGTGTCTAACTATGCAAATATACATACTAGGAAAAGAGGTTGCAGGTAGTGGAAAGAAAAAAAAAAAAAAAAAACAAAATGAAAAAGGTTGAAGATCAAAGGGATTGCTATGCAAAGTCTTGTTGGCATCTCCTCTGCACATTAAGTCCATTGATGTGGCCACCAGCTGTTTTATTAGTCCACTTGGAACAGAAAAGACAGTAAAGCGGTGAAAGAGCGACAAAATATAAACACTCGCGGAGTACCACGATTAAGCAATAAGGGCTCAATAATTAGGACTATGTAAAGTACCTTAAAAAATGAAGGAATCTATCAAATGGTAAAAATAAAGCCAGTTTAGGAGTATCATTGCCATCATTATTCATCCATTATGGCAGAGAGTATATTCATGTGTATGGGACCCAGACATGATGGCATTTATTTGACCTTTGCCTGACGTTGCTTTACACACATGGACAGCACATGTCACTTGCACCCCTTCTACAGAATATCCCAATTCAATATCCTGGCTTATGTGATCTGAGAAAGTGGCAAGGCTGCGTCTCCAATCTGGGCATCATGAAAAGGGCCAACAGACATTTGCATGGGATGATGGAAGACAGAACAGTTCTCCATCTCCTGGTTTAATGAACTATGGATTAGTCCTGGTCTTTGCCGATTCCTGTGGTGAAAAGACTGAAGCTGAAATGATTGAAGAGAGTGCCCACAAGCGGCAGCACGTAACACTGGGGCGTAAATGGACATGAAATTTGGAGCAATGCTTGGAACAGATCACAGAATTTTTTTTTTATAACAGAACGAGTTTTAACGCTCGTTTACATTTCTTTAATCTTTGCAATCCTTGCAGAAAAGCAAGAATCCCAGAGGCGTATATTATCCCAGTAATGATTGGGTAGTGGAGTGACACTAATGATAGGACATAAATTTGGATGTAATTATCCAGCAGAACAAAAATGACAAACACTTGCCAGAAATGCAGGTTAAATGAACTAAGAGCCAATTAAGAACTACAGACTAGAAAGAGCCATTTACATTTTAACTGGCAACATCGTACAACCCTAAGGGTCCTTTCACACGGGTGCCTCCGCTAAATGGAATCCACTTGCTCAGCGGGGGCTCTCTCCTTTGATCCCGCTGAGGCCCGGGCCGCTCCGCTATGCAGAATGGACACAGCCCGCTCTCCTCTATGGGGAAATTAGATGGAAACGGACCGCCTGTCCATTTTTATTATACAGAATTTATATGGCACCAACAGTTTGTGCAGCGCTTTACAACATGAGGGCAGACAATACAATACAGGAGGAATCAAAGAATTTCCATCCAATCTGCCAGACGGATGGAAAATAGGACCAGGGTCGGATCAGATGGTCGTGGGTCAGCTGACATCCACATCTCCATAGAGGACAATGTGGGATCTGATCAGGTCTGCCTGAAAAACTGATCGGTCAGCCTGTGTGAACGGATCCTAAAGTCATTTTAGGGGAACTACAAACCCTGCTTTTAAAAGATAACGGTTTTAACAGTTAAAAACATATGGAATAAAAAATATTTGGAGCATTGGACGTCAAGATTTGTCAATGCTGGGAAGGGGCTAAGACATTACATGTTTGCCACCGATCCTAAAGCAGAGTTCCACTCAAAAGTGGAATTTCCGTTTAACCGTCTCCTCCCCCTTCGGTGCCACAATTGGCACCTTTCAGGGGGGAGGGGGAGCGGGTACCTGTTTTAGACAGGTACCCTGTCCTTACTTCTGTCCAACCTCGCCACGGCAAGGTTATCACAGGTCAGCCCCCTGTGCTCCTCCCTCTGCTTCGTGGCCAATTACCGAGCGCAGCACGCTTCGCGCATGCGCAGTAGGTGCACAGCTGTGAAGCCGTAAGGCTTCACTGCCGGGTTCCCTTACGGGCAATGGCAGTGGCCGCACCCGACAGCCGATAGTAACATCGGTTGCGGTGCCGACATCACTGGACTCCAGGGACAGGTAAGTGTCCTAATATTAAAAAGAGTCAGCAGCTACAGTATTTGTACAGTATTTGAGGCTGCTGGCTTAATTTTTGGAGGGGGGGGGGAAATCAGCTTTAAAGTGGTTGTAAACCCCGGAAATAATGAACAAAGCATACCTTTCTACAGGGGCGTAACTACAGGGGTTGCAATTGCTACCGGGCGCCATGCTCCAGGGGGCCCAGTAGCAAACCAGTGGGTGAACTTCCAGGATTGCAAAAGTCACACTTGCGACCGGGCCCTGGCATTGCACCACTGTGGGGAGGCCCCAAGATTGCAGGAAGGGAGCCCACTGCAGAACTTGTGAAAGGATCCTGCTGCGGGACCGTAATAAAAGGCCATGCAACGAGAGTAAAGAGCCCCAGGATTAGTGGGAAGAGCCCTGGGCTTGAAGGGAAGGGCCCCGGCCAGGGATCTGGGGGGGCCCTTCATGGTTTCTTGCATCGGGGCCCTGAAGGCTCTAGTTACGCCTCTGCCTTTCTATAGTGTGTACTGCCACATTCCAAAGCACCTAGTAGGATTTGTGTCTGCTCTCTAATTCTTCTGTTTGAATCGCTCTTGATAGCCCATGCCGACACCATACCATCCTGAGAAAAGAACCCATTCCGCCCATCCACCTCACTGCCAAGCAAACCAGTGAATAAAACCTCAGCTGTTCACATTTCCCTATGAATCTGTAGTTGGGGGGTGACCAATTCTTCCACTCAGGTGTCCTCTCTGATGTGCAGTGTGACCTCAAATAGCAGCCATTCGACTTCTGAAGCAGAGAAATGCTGTGAGAATTGGAGAAAGGAGAGGGGGCTGCAAATAAATAGGCACAACTTCTACAACAGGATTGGTTGCATCTCTGTATCACCTGAGGCCAGTCACTTCACTGGGTATAGTTAAGGGTTTACAACTCATTTTAAATAGCAAAAAAAAAAGTTAGAGACAAACTGACCCCACTTATCGCCTCATCCAACAGGTTGGACAAAAAAAAAAAAAAAAAAAAAAAAAAAACACAAAACCGCCATTGTAACATTTTGTAAGACTTTTTTTAAAAGCTTTCCTCTGTTTTATACAGAATTTCCAAAACAGAAAAAAAAAAAAGTTAGGAAGGCAAAACGTGTAGGAAAAAATCTCTACTGAAATATTAAACATACTAGATGATATACAAAGTGAAAATCTGTCAACTACACCCAAAAGGGGGAAGCTTAACTTGCCTGAATCCCTTAAGAATCTTAACAAAAAGGCAGGCATGACCATTTCCTAAAGAGGTTGTAAACCCCCTTTTATAAACTTGTACCTATAGGTAAGCCCTATAGGTACTGTAAATATCCTAAACTTGCATCGTTTAGGAGACATTTACTTTTAAATTCAGCCGATGACGTCATCTGCGGATCGGAGACGATTGGTATGACATTCAGAGATGTCAAGTTAACGGTAGACATCGCTGTGTCCCCAGGTAATGTGTCCAATACTACTTCTCTTGCACATAAGGGATCTACTAGATTACCATTGACACTCTACATTCTGGTAGACTAGACCTACATATTGCTTGCCTGCAGGAACTATATACTATATATACATATATACACACACATATACACACACACATACATACACACACACACACACATACACACATACATACATATACACACACACTTTTTTTGATGTACACAGGCACCAGTCTGATAATCATCATGCGCCAGATTGGTCGTACATCGCCGCGAGAGGAGGACGAGACGTCCTGTATAGTATGGACTGAGTCGTGCACTGGTTTGTTTCATTGCACTGAAAATGTATCACATGAAATGTATAATAATTTTTTGATGAAAAATCTATGATGAGCTGGGAAGTAGTTGTGGATTGGCCAGCATACCAGTAGAGTCAGTGGTTGCATAGGGCTAGCAAATTGAAATCTAATGTTTTGGGCAATTAGTTGTGTAGCCATGCCCATTTGGGCGATATCTCCTCCCACATCCCTAAGGGTCATGTGGAGGCCTGGTCTTCCATACTATATTTAAGCCACGGATTTGGCCATGGTTTCCAGGCTCTGAGGAAGAGGCACGGCCTCGAAACGCGTCAGCCCTCTGCTTTTAATGAGATATCGGACCTCTGCTATGAGGCAGCTTTATGGAATTGATGTGCCTGAATTTCACAAATGTTTGTGAGTCGCTGACTTTTATTTTGATTTAATAAACTCGCTGAGGATAATGCGCTAGGCTGGTGCGCCCTTTCTTTGCATTTACAGTTCCTCCACAGGTTGCTAAGGGTTCCTTGAGCAATAAGCAATTTCTGCCTCTCAGATAAAAAGATTAAAGGAGTCAGTGGGAACTTCTGAGAGGGGCATTCTTCCCACTGACCATTCATGAGCTGTAGATCGTCATTTTTAGCAAGGGATCCCGGATATTGGAAAGTTATTTCAAGGGTTCCTCTGTTGAAAAGGTGGAATAAGGCTGCGTTAGACTGTAGAAGACTTCTTCAGGAGAAGACAGATGAGCAAAACCAGAGAAGGGTACAAAACTACTTCTGTTCCTCCCATTTTAATCAAGTGAATACAGCCTTGTATACAGCATTTATACTCTCCTTGATAGTTCAGGAGACTCCAGATATCTGCTCCCTAGGATAGCACAGACACCGAACGCTTCTAATCAGCTGCACACGCATACCTTTGCTCCCCCGGCAGCGTGCTTGCAGAGGAAAGTGTCCTGTACTAATTATAGAGAGCTGTGTTGGAGCCTAGGTGAAGAGTTGTTACAAACAGGCCTTGTGCCATCCAAAATCCTAACAAGGCTCGGTCTGTAAGATATACCCTCGGCAGGCCAGTAAAGTAAACAAGCTGTTGCTTAGTTGGTAGGTTTGGAATTCACATTTTGCCTTTTTCCTCCACATCTAATCCCCGAGACACCAATACATGAAGCTCTCCACTCTGCCGGACTTTTCAATGACTCCTTTAGGACAGAAGTCAAAAATGTTTTCTTTAGAGTACCAAATGTACAAAGAAAATATAAACGACGACACATGCCTACAAATCTCAAACACGAGATTGGTAACTTCAGGGACGACTTAAAGCGGTTCTTCAGTCTTTTTTTTTTTTTTTTTCTTAGTTTAAAAAGTCAGCCGTAAAATCCTGTAGCTGCTGACTTTATATAATACAGACACTTACCTGTCCAGAGTACAAACAGCCTGTTGGATTGTTTCATGTAATCACTGCCGGCGGCTATAGCGGTGCAGTGGGGGGGGGGGGTCTGCCATCAACACTGACTTATAAATGGGGAAATCGAGCAATTCTTTCCTTCCACCCGGTATGTAAGGAAAGAAAACTGCATTATCTATGGGCTGCTAACCACACCAGACAGACTTTGTTCTCAACAACGAATGCAGTGATCAGTGATTGAATCTCTAGTGGCGCTTTTCCACTGCATGGAACCGAACAGTTCGGCTCGCTTTTGTGCTTTTCCACTGCTGGTACCGCATGGTACGGTGTAGGAACGGTACGGCGGCGCTTTTCCACTACATGGAACCAAACGGTACGGCTCGCTTAAACAGTACCACCTCGATTGTGTTTCCAATAGGGCCGTACCGGTACCATATCCCACAATCCTTTGCATGCAGCCTTGACAGTTTGTCACTACTAGCCACTGATTGGTCAGAGAATGGTTGTTATCCCACCCACTTACTTTAGTACTACTTTAGTGGAAAAGCAAACCATACCAAACCGTACCGTACCGTTCCAACACCGTACCATGCAGTGGAAAACCAAACAGGGCCAAGTAGAGCCGAGCCGGTACTTGCAGTGGAAAAGTGCCATAGCACTCTAATGGCACTTTTCCACTGCAAGTACCGGCTCGGCTCTACTCGGCCCGGTTTGCTTTTCCAATGCTGGTACCGCATGGTACGGTGTTGGAACGGTACGGTATAGGTTTGCTTTTCCACTAAAGTAGTACTAAAGTTAAGTGGGTGGGATAACAACGGGTGGGTGGGATTCTCTGACCAATCAGTGGCTAGTAGTGACTGCATGCAAAGGATTGTGGGATATGGTACCAGTTTGGTACCTGTTGGAACCACAATCGAGTAGGTACTGTTTTTTCAGAGCCGTACCGTACGGTTCCATGCAGTGGAAAAGCGCCGCTGTACCGTACCGAACCGTTCCTACACTATATACCATGCGGTACCAGCAGTGGAAAAGCACAAAAGCGTGCCGAGCCGTTACGGTTCCATGCAGTGGAAAAGCGCCATAATGGTAAGCCCATATAGAGGTGCCGGAACAAGCTGGAGAAAGTTTGCAGGAAGCTGGCATTGCACCCATAATCCCATTGACAGCAAGCGCAATGACTGCAGGCTCCAGTAATAAATGAAACATTTCTTGCCAAATGTGCTTTTATTTTTTTCCCCCAAAGATGAACCTAGCCTTTAAATGCTGGCTGATCTTTAAGTGTAGTATGGGGGTTAACTTGTTTCCAGAATCATACTTGCCTAGCTGGATGCTGCATCTGTCCCCCGGCAAATCTTTAAGACTGAGAACCAAGCGATCAAACACCGTGGATCGCTCGGTTCTGACCGCTCCGTCAGCAGAGAGCTGGTGACAGTCAGTCGTGCCAACAAATCAATAAATAGCCTCTCCAACAAACCCACTGAATGGTTTAAGGCAAGGCAGCGTTTTTCAACCTTTTCAGTCAAGGCACTCTTGAAAATAATGCACAATTTCGAGGCACCCCAATCTGAAATGTAAAGAACTAAAGAGTTTTACATATCACAGCAACATCCACACAATCAATACACCCAATATTGGAGGGAATTTTTACAAAGCAAATAAACCTTTTTTTTTTACTTGACAGGTACTCTTGTGGAGGGATATGGGGGGTCTTAAAGACCCCAAACCCCTCCTCTGCACTTAAAAGCATTCAAAAACGCCAAGTTTGGCTGTTTTGAATGCTGTAATTTTTTTTAATCTGGCGCCGAGTACCCGGAAGTGATGTCACTTCCAGGTTTTTTGCATGGAGACCCGATCAGAGCCGAATGCGGCTTTGACCGGGTCTTCTCTTCGACGGCCATGCAGGCTGGTTGCCCGGGTCTCCCGGTGGGACGGGAGACCTGAGCGAGTCGCGGAAGGTGGCGGGAGACATCCCCTCCCACTCCTCGGAATGACAGCCAAGCGGCTTCTCAGCTGCATCGGTTGTCATTACAAGACAGCCAACCGTAGGCTATGGACGGCAGTACCGGGGTGATGCTTCTAGCTGCAGACATCACTCCGGTACAAGCACTTTCCCGAAATATCTGCCACCAGTGCATATCTGCCCTCGATATATCGGCTTTGCCGATAGTCGATCTCTAGTGCTGACTAGTGTGCCAGCCACTCATTCAACTAATGTGACCCCATTACTGATGGAGGGGCAAACAAGGACATCCCCCAAGCACCCAATGTTGTCCCTATTGACATAGGACATCCTCAGGTTGATAGAATGCCAGTAGCTGGTCCGCACATTACCCAAGGTTGTGATGCTGCACTATTAAAATCTGTGGCGTTGTGTAACACTTGAACCACCTGCTGACTTGGCAATTTTTTGGTATTTTGCCAAGGCACCCCTGAAGAACCCAGAAAGCGCACCAGGGTGCCACGGCACCCTGATTGAAAAAGGCTGGTTTAAAGAGGTTGTAAACTCTTTTTTTGCTTTTTCACCCTGAAAGAGAAACGCATAATGAGCTAGTATGCATCGCATACTAGCTCATTATGCAATACTTACCTTAAAACGAGCCCCCTCCGTGCTGCCCGCTCACCTATATGACGGGCGACATGTTCAGTTGCCCGTCTTCCGGGATCCGGCCATCTGATTGTCCGGAGCCGCAGTGACGTCGCGCACGCGTGTGGGAGCCGCCGGTCACGGCACTGGACTGAAGGAACGGCACCAGCGGCCGTTCCTTCAGAGCGCAGGCGCCAGTGACGTCACTGGCTGCATGCAAGGTAAATATCTCCTAAACGGTACATGTTTAGGAGATATTTACAGTACCTATAGGCAAGCCTATGATGAGCCTTACCTATAGGTACAACTTGCAGAGGAGGGTTTACTTCCTCTTTAAGGCATGTTGGATCTGGTCAGGACATTTCTGGAGCCTACTATGGTTATAATGCACTCCCAGGACTAGCGAATGAACAGTGGTTGCATCGAATGCTTTGTGCTGAGACGGCATTTAGTCATTTCTAAAAAAAAAAAAAAAAACGTTTCCAAGCAAGGGTTAACGGCAATCCTATGCTGTGCACAAGCCTCCCAGCACTGCTTATCTTTAAAGCCTCAAAACTCCAGAACCTTTATCTGCAGACGCTGGCAGGGCCCCCTGTACACATGCTTAAAGGCTTTTACTCTCCAGAGTGTTAAGATGATAATCACCTCCCTGACAATATCTGGCCAGTATATTTTCCCAGGCTTCTGCAGATGGACACAAGACAGGTCCCTTCTGTCACACCAGGGGTCTGCATAATCTGAAGCTTTCGGGAAGTGACTGCGGACAAGAAGCTTCCGAGCGTGATGTCAGAGCGGCACTAAGCTGGCCTTAGTTAGTTCAACTTGTGACCCCAGAGGTCATGCACACCGCCAACAGTAAGCAGGCGTGGAGAGACTTGAGCAACACACAGTCAATACTGGATTAGACTGCTATGAAAAGAAGCAGTGATTCAAAGTATTAGAGGAAACGTACGCTTTCCTATACAGAGTAATGCAGGAGGTCAGAGACTAGGATTAGTGTCTACCTTCGGGGGGGGTTTGGGGTTTACAACCTCTAATGACTTTTGCCTCTAGGTAAGCTTCTAATAAGGCTTACCTATAGGTACTGTAAAATCTCCTGAACTTGCACCGTTTGAGATATTTACATTGCATGTAGCCGATGACGTCATCTGCGCATGCGCTCTGAATGAACGGCCAGCCGTGCTGTTCCTCCAGAGCCCTGTGCGGCGGCTAGCGTGCGCATGCACAGGAGTGATGTCATCGCTCCTCCGCTCAGATGGGCGGAAAACGCAATCCAGGAATAAGGACGGATCGAAAAGATCTGCCATGTTATCGGTGAGCGGGGAGCTTTGTTCCAAGTCAAGTATTTCATAATGAGCTAGTGAACACTAGCTCATTATGCCTTGTCTTACAGGTTTTTCTTTTATTTTTTTTTTCCTGAGGTTTACAACCTCTTTAAAAATGTACACATTTTGTCATACAGTATGTGTAACACCGGGGAAGGAAAGACCCGATGCTGCATGGGGCAAAAAAAATGGATTTTTGCTTTCGTCTTTGAACGCAACAAAGGAAAAATTTAGCCTTGCATTAAACTTTGTGCAGGCAAACAGCTTCAGGAAGAAAAAAAAAAAAAAAAAAAAAAAAAAATCTAGTTTTTTTTTAACCACTTAAGCCCCGGAAGATTTTACCCCCTTCCTGACCAGGGCCTATTTTGCGATTCGGCACTGCGTGACTTTAACGGACAATTGCGCGGTCGTGCGACGCTGTACCTAAACGAATTTGACGTCCTTTTTTACCCACAAACAGAGCTTTCCTTTGGTGGTATTTGATCACCTGTGCGATTTTATGATCATGCGCTATAAACAAAAAAAAGAGCGGAAATTTTGCAAAAACAATACTTTTCACATTTTTTTTTATATGAAATTCCTCCCCCCCCAAAAAATGTAAAAATCAAAATTTAACATTTTCGGCCAATTTGTTTTATGCTACATATGTTTGGTAAAAAAAAAAAAAAAAAAGCGTATATTGATTGGTTTGCGCAAAAGTTATCGTGTTTACTAACAAAGGGAAAGATTTTTTTTGTTTTTGTTTTTTAACGCGTAATGGCGGCGATCTGCGATTTTTTCTGCTGTACTGCGACATTGGGGCGGACAGATCGAAACCCTTGACTGACATTTTTGGGGTTACCAGTGACATTACTGCAGTAATCAGTGCTATACATATGCACTGTTACTGTAAAATTACACTGGCAGTGAAGGGGTTAACTTTATTTGAGAGGGAGGGGCTGTGTGTGTCCCTAGGGGCGTGATTCTAACTGTGATTGGCTGTGGCTTGAGCTGTAGGAACAATGATCAACGGTCCTACATAGTAGAACCGTATGATCAGTGTTCCTACACAGAGGAGAATGACAGGCAGCTTGTTTACATTAGCCGCCTGCCTTTCTCCCTCTCCGACGATCGCCGAGTGACCGGCGGACATCGGGTCTGCCGGTCACACACGCGGAGGGGGGTCTGACCGCGCCTCAGGCGGCACGCGCTCGCTCCCCAGAGCCTCACAGGCTAGCGACGTCACAGGTACGTCACTTTGCCTGTGAGAGGCTGACTGCCGCAGTATATGTACTTGCAGCGCTCGGCAAGTGGTTAAATCAAAAGGGGAACATCTTCTGTAAATGGGAATAGTTGACGCCATCTTCTGTGGTATGAAAAAAAGGGCTGGCGTGCCGTGTGATTGGCTGAGATCAGTGCAGTGATTATGGGCTTAACTTAGCAGATCACGTTTCCTTTTTTTAAACAAACTTTTGAGAGGTCTCACAGACATCTCAAAGATCAATTGTTGGCCAATGCAGGGAGAGGTAATGGATTGCCAAAAAATAAAATAAAAATGTAAGGGTAACTCCACTTTCATGGGAAAAATAGCAAAAAAATTAACTAGCAAATACAATTGTGACAAATCATATTGTGATTGGATGTTAAATTACTTTTAATCTGCAGAGCTGATTTTTTTTACTGTAAAATCAAATGCAATATGGCTACCTGGAGGTATACAGAGCACCCCTCAGAAACATTTCCCGCTTGTGATTGGCTCACTGATTTTCCTAACAGTCTGCACTAAGATACAAGTCAGATTTCTGGCATCCCCTGCAACAAAAGTCATTTTTGGTAAAAAAAAAAAAAAAAACTCCCAGGAGGAAAATCGCATCTAAAAAGGGATGCAGACACTGCAATTATCCTCAGAGCCCTGCAGGTGCAGCAGCAGATTTAGAATTCTGAAACTGCTCCCACTTTGCTTGCTCCCATTCTCCACATGGACACAAACAGCGATTTCTTCAGAAGAAAAAGGTAGAAATCTGCTACAAAGTTTGTCAAAATCCTTGTAATGTACATGCAGTACTTTTCCAGTGCATCGGCACACCCCTGTAATGCATTGGTGTGAACTGGGCATAGAGCTGCACGATTAATCGTATGAAAATCGCGATCTCGATTCACCCCCCCTGACGATCTAAACCGGACATTCTCGATTCTTTGCATAGCTGAGGGAGCAGAGAAAACAGCTGTGGAAAACTCCCAGTAAATATAAACAAAATGATTACATTGTATCTTTCCTCGCACCCCTAGCAGCATTAAGGCTACATTCACACCTGAGCGTAGCGTTTTTCGCGCGTTTTTTACCGCGATTTTACCGCGATTTTTGCGGCGTTTTTTACCGCGATTTTTGTGCAGGCGTTTTTAGATTGAATAGAGATCAATGGAAAACGCCTGTAATCTGCCCAAAAAGAAGCTCATGTACTTTTTTGAGCGTTGGGCGTTTTGTATACAGCGTCAAAACGCTCAGATGTGAACAGGGGCCATTGAAATGAATAGGATTTGTCTTGTTGGGCGTTTTGAGAGCTGATCCTAGAGCAGAAAAACGCCCCAAAACGCCTAGATGTGAACGGAGCCTTAGTCTCCCAGTAACTATAAACAAAATGATTACATTGTATCTTTTCCTTCCCTCTGCCAGGGAGAAAGGAAGTTTAACCTCTTAAAGACTGGATCTTTTTCTGACACTTGTTGCTTGCACGTTTAAAATCATTTTTTTTGCTAGAAAAGTACTTAGAACCCCCAAACATTTTATATATTTTTTTAGCAGAGACCCTACAGAATAAAATGGCGATTGTTGTAATATTTTATGTCACACTGTATTTGCGCAGCAGTCTTTCAAACGCAATTAATAAACTTTAATGAATTAAAAAGAAACGGAACAGTAAAGTTATCCCAATTTTTTTTGTTACACAGAGAATCGTGATCTTTATTCCAAGCTAAAAAATCGTGATTCTCATTTTGGCCAGAATCGTGCAGCTCTAACTGGGCAGATAGGAGACCAGACATCTTGACTAGGTGTTGGAACTGCGACGAATAGCTGCCTAACCCCGCATCTGGTGTAAACCAGCCCTTAAAGGGTACAAGATTTATCCTCCATGCGTATCTTCGTTGTAAGATTTCCAGTCCTCTTGGAAAAGGTAGCAGGCATCTCTAAGGAAAGACATTCATGCACCTTTCCCAGCAGAGCGATGAGAGATTAGCCTTTGCTGACCTTACCGAAACTAAAGTTTAATCCTCAACGCTCCTTATCCCCTTCGATGCCGGGGAAACGTGCCACGTGGTTAGAAAGCCATTCAGTCCAAGCAGAGGAATCCGCAGCAGCAGCGGGGTTAATGAGCGAGAGCGATGAGGCAGAAAATAGCCAAGGAGAAGGCCGTCCAATTGGTCAGATTCTGCTGACAGCTAATAAACCCCCGAGAGAGTTTTCATTATATATTGTTAACTTCTAGATCTGCTCTACATTACTTTTCACACCAAGGATAACAAGGTATTGATATTTCGATCTTGTGACCAATGTTTAGATGAAAAACACAGAATCGTTCCATACCACACCTGGCAACCCATATTACCTGGGAGATGAAAGATGCAAACACCATATAGAAAGCACTATGTACAAATAGAGATAAAGTGCCGAGCCTCACATTCAGTGTTAGTCCTGCAATGTTTGTTCTTCTAAAGCAATATAAATCGCACTGTGCTGGCCATGCGTTGGGTCACAGAATGCGCCACCAGCAGGTCCCTCAGCTATAAGGGTACAATGTTTCTTACCGGCATGGACAATGATCATGCAGTAAGGTTGGCCATTAACGTGTTACTAAACGCACAACAGTAAGATCTGTCTATAGATGCAGAATAGCATGCTTGATATACTCACTGTGTAACTTAAGGGCTCTTTCACACGGGCGATCCGATCAGAGCCGCCTGTCAGTTTAGGCGGATCTGATCGGATCCTCCATGCAGCTCTATGGGGCAGCGGATGTCAGCGGAGACACCTCCGCTGACACCCGTATTCGACCCGGTCCGTGAAATCCGGACAGATGGAAACCCTATTTTTCCATCCGTTCAGGGATCGGATGAGAGCGGACAGTGGGTCGCAGGAATAAAACCCTTCTGGTTTGAGTTTTTGGATTGGAGCTTTCTAACAGGGGGAAAAAAAAAAAAACCACACATGCAAAACTGCCAAACTATATACAAAAACACTCAATGGGAAAGTTTTTCTTCAAGCCCAGTGTGCATGGAGCCTAGATCTACTATCTAGGCTCCATGCACACTGGGCTAGTCCTAAGCACAATCTAAGACCAACCTATCTAACCCTGTAATGCAAAGCTCGCTATACATACCTTTGCTGAAGCTGATCCAGTCACATGCTGAGCTGTCAGCGGCAGCTTCTCTGGAGGTGGGTGCTGGAGAGGCAGCCAACAACGGAAACCCCATAGTAAGTCTATGGGTGACGTCACTTCCCATTACACAGCCAACGCCGGCTGTATCCACTGGAGATCGGATCAGCTTTAGAAAATGTATGTATAGTGAGTTTTGCTTTACGGGGTTAGATAGGTCAGTTTTAGAGGGTGGATGCCTGTAGATTTAGAGATTTTAGTTTTAGGCTGGACTCCCCCCTTTAATGCCCATCCAAGTGCCGGTTCACATTTCTGCGATCACAGATCGCATGTAATTCGGAGCGCACTGCTCCTAAAACAACATGCGATGTCTGTGCGGTGCAAATTCAGCCATAGAGTTTGTATGGCTGAATTTGCACCGCAATCGCAGTGAACTCGCACAGGACCCTTTTTTTTGGTCCGCAGCAGAATTGGATCGCATGGTGGTTCACACTAGTGCGATCCGATTCCATGCAAACTTTCAGATCGCACTGTGATATGATCTGGGGGGGGTGTCTAACTTATAATTGACACCCCCTGCGTATCGCATATGGCAGTGGGAGCTGCCAGGGGTGCGGATGCAATGTGGGAACACGCTGTATATTCGCAGCATTCCTGCGGAAGGAAGCCCTAAAGACTGTTTCATAACTGGGGGGGGTGTGGAAATACAAAATATTTTTACAACAGAGATTACGATGGAAAGTCTACTATCCTACCCAAGAAAAGGACAGCTGGCCATCTTCCACAGAAGCCAAGCTTGCAGTTTTTGCTGAGCCATAAAACCCCATTTAGTATAAAATGTAACTAGCGATCATTGCCCTCAGCCTGGAAACAGCACACAGCTCTCTAATTAGCTGCCTACAGCAGTAAGTCTCTTTATCCTTATGAGAGGATTTGTTCGTTCTCAGTGGAAAGGATGATCCATCTTCATATCTTATTCATTTCCTGCAGACTGGACTGGAAACAATGTCACAGGATATCGGTGTCTAAGTGCACATAGGTGAGCGCCTAATGAGAGCCGCTTGTGAAATGGTCCAACGTAATAGTTTGATTGCGCAAAAAAAAAAAAAAAAAAAGCTTGGATAGATTAAACCTTCCAGTGACCTCCAAGCAATTGTAAAAAGGAGTGATTTTTATTTCTAGGAGTGATCAAACAGTATTAAGTACCCACTTTAACAATGCAGACTGACATCACAGCCTTTCTTCTGGGCAAATATTGAATTAGGTTACACCCAACCCTATTACACAAACCTGCCAAACTAATCAAAGCTCAAACACATTGGAATGAAACCTATACTGCTTAGGTAGGAGATGATGAAAACATTGTCACATTTTAAATGTTTTCTGCATTTCTAACCGTCAGAGATTATCGGTGTTCCTGCCTTGGGCTTTCATCTGACATCTGCGCCATTTCAAGTGCGCGGGGGGGGGGGGGATATTTGCTCAAAAGGTCAGTAGCAGATCTGCAGCGTAAATTCCCTGTGACAAAACGTATGGCAAATACCTGCTGGACATGAGAAATATTTTATATATATATATATATATATATATATATATATATATATATATATATATATATATATATATATATATATATATATATATATATATATATATATATACACACACACACACACACACACACACACACACACACACACACACACACACACACACACACACACACCTCTCCAGCTATTCTATAGAAGTATTTCTAGGATTTGATTACTTTAAAAAAAAAAAACCAAAAAAAAAAAAAACATTTACTGCGGGTCAAGCTTAGCGCAAGTTCACCCCGTTCACACTGGAGCGACCTGTCAGGCGACCTGGTGGTCGCCTGGCATAGAGAAACTGTGGACCCGTTCTAATAGGAGCGACACAAGTCGCTCCAAATTAGAAAAAGGGTCCTGTACTACTTTGGGGCGGCCTGGAGCGACCTGCATTGACTTCAATGATATGAAGTCCATGCCGGCCGCTCCGAGGTCGCGGTGCGAGCTGCGCGCCGCGACTTGTGAGGTCGCCCCAGCAAGTCGGATCGCCCCAGTGTGAACGGGGTCTAAAGATGTAAACCGATTCCAAGCCCCCATTCACATTGGAGTGACTTGTCATGCGATTTAACAGGTCAATTTGCATCACAAGTCACACTACTGTCAGCAACGGCCAGATCCAAATGGATGCGATGCAGACTTTGCTGTGCCACATCAACTTAAAAGTACTTCCTGCACTACTTTTGCTGATTTTGGGTGCGACTTGGAGACATCGGTGCATGAAGCCGCACAGATGTGTTCAACGTCACACTGACACGCAGCTTCAAAATTGTGCAGTTTCAGATGGTCGCACGATTGCAAAGTGAACGTTCAACGTGAACGAGGTGTAAAAGGCAGACGTTTTACCTAAATGCATTCTATCCATTAAAGCTGAGCTCCACCCAAAAGGTCAAGTTGCACTTCAGGGCCTCCTCTAAACCAAATGGCACTTTTTTTGGGGGGGTGTACCTTGTTTTGAGGCCTGAGCGATCCGAGTGGACCCCTCCAATGTCTTCCTGGACACATCACATCACAGGTACCAGAAGTCTTGCAAACCATTTATAATGCACGGCGCACACATGCAGTGGGCACACAGCAGTAAAGCCGCAAGCTGTCACAGCCGGGTGCCCACTGTAAAGTTGCCTGGCGCCAGAAAATGCCAGAGGGAAGGAATGGCTCAGGTGAGCACATCACTGGATCCTGGGACAGGTGGGTGTCCATTTATTAAAACTCGGCAGCTACAGCGCTTGTAGCCGCTTACTTTTAAACACACAAAAATTACTGGAGGTCCTCTTTTTTTATTTTTTTTATTTAAAAAGGGTAAAACCTTCTGCATGCAGCCCCAACCCATTGGCTCCTGTTGCCGTCAATCACAGCCAGAGAGGGAGCAGGAAGCCAGGAGCAGCCAGAGTGCCGGCAGGAGCCCGGAAAAAGGGGCTGCTCTGTGCAAAACCATTCCACGTAGCAGGCAAGTAAGGGCTCTTTCACACAGGCGATCCAATCAGATCCGCCTGTCAGTTTTTTAGGCTGATCTGATCGGATCCTCCATCCAGCTCTATGGGGCAGCGGATAAATCTCCGCTGACACCCGCTGCCATCCGTATCCGATCCTGTCCGTGAAATCCGGACGGATGGAAACCCTATTTTTCCATCCGTTCAGGGATCGGATGAGAGCAGACAGGCGGTCCGCTCTCATCCGATCCCCCATAGAGAGTAGCAGGAGCTGTGACACCTCGATCTCCACACAGCAAGCGGAGACGTCATCCGCCGATTCAGCGGGGATCGGCGGATCGATCCCCGCTGAGCAGCACGGATCCGCCTACGGAGGCGGACCGTGTGAAAGAGCCCTATGGCGTTTTATGGACAAAAAAAAATAAAAAGTGAACACCAAGCCCCTCCCCAATCCCCACTGCACCTACCCTTCATGGATTAGCTTTCACTGCCTACGCAATAGATACAGGCATTAAAGGAATTTGAAACCTGCGGTCTCAAGTTTGTGACACTGGGGCAGATGAAAGCAACTGATTGGCTAAAGTAGTCATGGGCCAGCACATGACCAATCCAAAGCTCTCTGATCCCTCCTGATAGAAGACCAAAAACAGCTGCTTTGACAGTGAAAGCTGATAATTCATCCAAATTGCAGGGGGGGGGGGGCTACTGTGTTAGTTCACCTTCTCAGGTAAATGCAATTAGTGCATAGTAAAAGTTCCTTCCTTTTCTAGATTTTCAAGCAAAAATTACTTTTAGATCAAAAGTAACCCTGAAGCTACGTACGAACAGTCAGTACAGTAGAAACCTGCCGACATTGGGCCCGTGTGTACAGGTCCTTGTCTGACAGAAGCCCAACTCACAACCGCCTTCTGTCGAATGAGCATGCTGGAAAACCAGAAGCCGATCAGCGCCCTGAGCCAATGGCTGCGAGTGCGACTATGGGGCAGTTCCCCATCAACACACATAGTTACATAGTTAGTGAGGTTGAAAAAAGACATCAGTCCATCCAGTTCAACCTATAATGTGTGTGTGTGTTTGCTTTTAACCGTACATTGTATACCCCTCAATGTTGTGGTCTTTAAGGTGTCCATCTAATAGTTTTTTGAAACTATCAATGCTCCCTGCTGATACGACTGCTTGTGGAAGAGAATTCCACATCCTTACCGCTCTTACAGTGAAGAACCCCTTACGCACTTTAAGGTTAAACCGCCTTTCCTCTAGTTTTAGTGAGTGGCCACGTGTCTTATTGTATCTCCTTTCTCTGAATAGTTTGTTCCTTATGCTAGGGTCACCAGTACAGTATTTGTACATTGATATCATATCCCCCTCAATCGTCTCTTCTCCAGAGAGAATAAGTTCAGTGCTTGTAGTCTTTCCTCATAGCCGATGTCCTCCATCCCCCTAATTATTTTTGTTGCCCTTCTCTGGACTCTTTCCAGTTCCAGCACATCCTTCCTGAGGACCGGTGTCCAGAACTGGACAGCATACTCCAGATGTGGCCGGACCAGAGTCTTGTAGAGTGGAAGAATAATCTTTATTTCTGGAGTGAATCCCCTTTTTTATACATCCCAGTATTCTGTTGGCTTTGCTTGCGGCGGCTTGGCATTGCATGCCACTGCCAAGCTTGTTGTCTACCAGTACCCCCAGGTCCTTTTCCATCCTAGACTCACCCAGAGGTTCCCCCCCTAGCGAGTAGCTTGCTTTCTGGTTTCTGGCCCCCAAGTGCATTACTTTACATTTATCAACATTAAACCTCATCTGCCATGTAGTTGCCCACCCCGTTATTAACACGCAATATGGCATAGCAGTGATGGCGAACCTTGGCACCCCAGATGTTTTGGAACTACATTTCCCATGATGCTCAACCACACTGCAGTATAGTTGAGCATCATGGGAAATGTAGTTCCAAAACATCTGGGGTGCCAAGGTTCACCATCACTGTACCAGGCAATACTCTGCCAAATCAAACTATACAACTATTTAAAGACAGTTTACTGAAGGGCCAAAACACAAACAAAGGGCCCCAGTAGGTTGCTGAGCAATGTACATTTTTGCAAAATACAACATAATGTGATGGGATTGGCAAACCTGTAGGCCTGTGCAGGCACCCCTGAAGCCAGCCTGATATCTCCATACTGCTTACTTTTGCTTGTCCCCAATAGCTTCCGAGGCACAGCAGTGCTTAGACGCTCGCTCTCAGTATCACAGGAGTACGCCCCTTATCGCTGCAATTCTGCGCAGTTAGAGAGCGCACAAGCCAGGGAATGCAGTCCATTATAAAGTGTTGCAAGGCATTGCAGGATGCATTCACAAACACATTCTACCACTTAAAAGTTTAATGTCCACTGTCCGGGCAGAGGTACACTTTAAGGGTGTTTCAGATTTTAGGTACTCTGCAGTCAACCAGCATGCATAGCATTACAGATCAATAAACCTTGTGTGTTTTTTGGTTTTACAACATCCAGCATGACGACTTACCTCATAAGACCAGACACACTGCACTTTGGCAAACCTCCGAACACATCGGCCAATTTCAACATCCTCGTGGGTGGTGTACATCGATCGAAGACACTCCCCAATGTGTGGAACCATCCTCCGCAGGACCTCTCTGCTCATAATCACCCCGGGACCGCCCATGCAAAAGTTCTCACCCGGCTCTAAGGCCAGTTTGCCCATCTCCTCCGTGGTGCCCAGGCCAGTCTGCCCCAGGAACAAAGGCTCGCTGCTGTTAAGGCTGCGCAGGAAGCTCTCTAGGCGTTCTCCTTTGATATAGACGTCATCGTCTGCTCTCATGAACCACTCGTATTGATCCAGATAGTGATCGTGCATATACTTCAACATCATGAAGGATTTCTTTTGGGGTGGATAGGAGTCATCTACATTTTGGAGCGCTATAATAGGGATTGGTATGGACGTGTCTGAGCCCTCGCTTGAGAAGAACTCCACTTTTCCAGGGATGGACTCTGACCAGGTTCTGAAAGATAAAATGTATTGGATTTAGAACATACATCCAGGAGAACACTTGTGCAGAGTCAAGATTTTAAACCCCAAGTTAGGTGGCCTTACATAGGACCCCCTCCTCCCCACCCCGCTGTACCAGTTTTCCACCATCACCCCCTGTGAGGCACTGGGGCGCCACTTAATCTCCTATTTGTACCTTTCAGCGCGTACAGACAAGAGGCATTCTAATCAGTCAGTGCCGTCACATGGACACCGCTGACCAATCAGAACCTGTCTAGCCCATCACGTCAGCACTGCGAGGAGGGGAAACCAGGAGGAATTCAAATCCCTGGATTGGTGAAGCAACGTCCTGATGCCCGACAGTGGGAGATCGCGAAACACTGGTACAGTGGGACTGGGCGAGATGGGGGAGGGGGTCCAGTGTAAGGTCTCCTTACAGATTTTCTGTAAAGGTGAACTTACCCTTTAATCACTGGCCTACTGGGCACTTTTAACCCCTTCCTGCCCAGGTCAAACTGTCACACTTTAAATGACATTTGTGCAGCACTGTACCCAAATTACATTTTTATCATTGTTTTTCCCCACACAGAGCTTTTTGGTGGCATTTAACCACCTCTGTGGTTTTATTTTTTTGGGCCATATCAGGTCAATGGGGTCACATAAAACAAAAAAAACAAGTTTTTGACCATTTCACGAGAATCCTAACGCCGGTTCTAAAAAGGTCTGTCGCCTTCTTGTGAAAACAGACAAATACTTTTTTTTTTTTTTTTAACAGCTGAACGATAGCCAACTCATGGCGGGCTTCCTGCTGCATTAGTCATTAACATATAGACATACTTAACATATCTGTAAGTTTACTCGGCAGCCACTAGACCCAGGAACAAAGATAGAGACCTTTAACTTATTCATAACCTTTCCTGCATTTAAAAATCGGCATGCTTGACTTTAAAAGCAGAACTATTGGAAAACTTTTCTTCAATTTGGATAGAGTGATGGCACTTTTCCACTGCAAGAACCGGCTCGGCTCTACTCGGCCCTGCTTGCTTTTCCACTGCTGGTACCGCATGGTACGGTGTTGGAACGGTTCGGTATGGTTTGCTTTTCCACTAAAGTAGTACTAAAGTTAAGTGGGTGGGATAACAACGATTCTCTGACCAATCAGTGGCTAGTAGTGACTGCATGCAAAGGATTGTGGGATATGGTACCTCTTGGAACCACAATCGAGGTGGTACTGTTTTTGAGAGCCGTACCGTTCGGTTCCATGCAGTGGAAAAGTGCCGCCGTACCAAACCGTTCCTACACCGTACCATGCAGTGGAAAAGCACAAAAGCGAGCCGAACCGTTCGGTTCCATGCAGTGGAAAAGCGCCATAAGGGAGGGCTATAACCCATTCGATTTTTTTTTTTCCCCCCACTTTCACCATCTTTTTCCCATTGCAGAGATTTCCCTTCACTTTTTGTCTAAGATCCCTGCAAATGAAGGGAATTCCTTGGGGACTCCCAGGTCACCAGAAGTAGCATCCCCATTGGAAGATTTACCCTCATTTTATGGGGGGCAACCCAAAATTTGGGGGTTTTGTTTACTTGTACTAAAAAAAAAAGAAAAAAAAAAAAAAAAAAAAAGTAGAACATGCTGCATTTTTTCTGCACTGGACCGCAGTAAAACGCATCAAAAACGCACCAAAACCACACGTCCTTAAGTATAAGAAACAAGGGGGGGTAAACAAAAAAAAAAAAAAACGCACTGGACTGCACCAAAAAGGCTTCCGGAACGCACCTGGACTGCATTTCTAAGGCATTTTTCGTGATTTCTGCCCAATGGTCGACCTTCCTCCCACCCCTATTCTGGCATCACTGTAGGAGCAAAGAGAGCCCCCCCCCCCCTTTTTGATTTATCTTTACTGAACCTCCACTTTTTTGGTCAGGAAACCACCTGCCTTAAACTCAGAACTTTTTCTCAAAAGGGATGAAAAGGTTTCTTTTGGTTTGCTTTTCCTTGCTGGAAAGCGCTTACTTTTTTCTGAAGAGCGTGTCAGTACTTAATCTAAAGTGGAACCAAAAATAAGAGTTTCCCCTCAAAGGGAATACTACAATTTACTCTTGGACGTTAAATCCCCCTCCCAAATTTCAGCCAGATAGCAGGTCTACTGGAATTAAAAAGTGCTGATGTTCTGGCTACAGACATAACCGATTCAAATGACTCCACCAGGGGGGAGGGATTCTCTTATCTCCCCCACCGGAGTATCAGAGGAGAGCCATCCAATCTTTGAATCCATACATCCAAATTTCTAGCCACACAGGTGGAAGCTGGGGCTGGACCTGGGGAGAAGGCTGAAGCATCCCAGGCTTTACGCAGCAGCGCCTGCTTTCCTGTCCATTTGCTCTTTTAGAGCAGTGGTCCTCAACCCTGGCCTACAGGGCCCACTAACAGGCCAGGTTTGCAAGATAACTGAAATACATCACAGGTGATCTCATTTGCTGCTCAGTGATTGCAGTATTCTAGTCTGCATCTCCCCAAGGTAATACCTAAAATCTGGCCTGTTAGTGGGCTCTGTAGGCCAGGGTTGAGGACCACTGTTTTAGAACACCTGAATCCTCAAAGGAAAGATCAGACCTTTTAGATACAGTATCACACAAAAGTGAGTACACCCCTGACATTTTTGTAAATATTTTAATCTATCTGTTAATATGAAAACACTGAAGAAATGACACTTTGCTACAATGTAAAGTAGTGAGTGTACAGCTTGTATAAGCCCCGGTTCACACTAGGGCGACCTGTGAGGCAACCTGGTCGCCTCACAGGTCGCCTCCCATAGGGAAGCTACGGACCCGTTCTAATAGGAGCGACAAGTCGCTCCGACCTAGAAAAAGGGTCCGGAGCTTCTTTGGGGCGACCAGGAGGCGACCGCCATAGACTTCAATGTTATGAAGTCTGTGGCGGCCGCTCCGAGGTCGCGGCGCGCTGCTCGCACCGCAATCTCGGAGGTCGCCCCTGAAAGTAGCGTCGCGCCAGTGTGAACCGGTGCCAACAGTGTACATTTGCTGTCCCCTCAAAATAACTCAACACACAGCCATTAATGTCTAATCCGCTGGCAACAAAAGTGAGTACACCCCTAAGTGGAAATATCCAAATTGGGCCCAATTAGCCATTCTCCCTCCCTGGTGTCATGTGACTCGTTAGTGTTACAAGGTCTCAGGTGTGAATGGGGAGCAGGTGTGCTAAATTTGGTGTTATCGCTCTCACTCTCTCATACTGGTCACTGAAGTTCAACATGGCTCCTCATGGCAAAGAACTCTGAGGATCTGAAAAAAAGTTGTTGCTCTACATAAAAGACCCTGAAAATGAGCTGCAGCACAGTGGCCAAGACCATACAGCAGTTTAACAGGACAGGTTCAACATGTACTGTGACATACTGAAGCAGAGGATGATCCCCTCCCTTCGTTGACTGGGCTGCTTGGCAGTATTCCAACATAAGGACCCCAAACACACCTCCAAGAAGACCACTGCCTTGATAAAGAAGCTGAGGGTAAAGGTGATGGACTGGCCAAGCATGTCTCCAGACCTAAACCCTATTGAGCATCTGTGGGGTATCTTCAAACAGAAGGTGGAGGAGTGCAAGGTCTCTAACATCCACCAGCTCTGTAATGTTGTCATGGAGGAGGGGAAGAGGACTGCAGTGACAACCTGTGAAGCTCTGCTGAACTCCATGCCCAAGAGGGTTAAGGCAGTGATGGAAAATAATGGTGACCACACAAAATATTGACACTTTGGGCCCAATTTGGACATTATCACTTAGGGGTGTACTCACTTTTGTTGCCAGCGGTTTAGACATTAATAGCTGTGTGTTGAGTTATTTTGAGGGGACAGCAAATTTACACTGTTATACAAGCTGTACACTCACTACTTTACATTGTAGCAAAGTGACATTTCTTCAGTGTTGTCACATGAAAAGATAAATTACAAAAAAAGTGAGGGGTTTACTCATTTTTGTGAGATACTGTACCTGGGATAGGTGCGTCTAACCTAGGGCACTAAAAAAAAAAAAAAAATCTCTTTCACTGCAGAATGAAAGGGGAACCGTCTCTTATGACCCTTTGAAACAATCTTCTTCCAGGTTTCCTATAATTCTCAGGGAGCCTAGAACTACAATTCCCACAAAAGAGAAAAAAAGAGCAAAAGGATAACTTCTACTGATTGAAGACTAGTCTCCATACTGGCCCTAAGGCTACATTCACATCTGAGCGTAGCGTTTTTTTACAGCGATTTTCAGGCGAGTTTTACAGGCGTTTTTAGATTGAATAGAGACCAATGGAAAACGCCTGTAATCTGCCCAAAAAGAAGCTCATGTACTTTGAGCGTTGGGCGTTTTGCTCACAGCGTCAAAACGCTCAGATGTGAACAGGGGCCATTGAAATGAATAGGATTTGTCTTGTTGGGCGTTTTGAGAGCTGATCCTAGAGCAGAAAAACTCCCCAAAACGCCTACATGTGAACGGAGCCTAATGGTCCCAAGAAGGGACATACCTTGGGACAGTGTTGGAAGAGGCAGCAGTAAAGCTGCACGATTAATCGTATGAAAATCGCGATCCTGATTCACCCCCCCCCGACGATCTAAACCTGACATATGCTCGATTCTTTGCATAGCTGCAGAGAGAACAGCTGTGGAAAAAAAAAAAAAGCCTCCAGCAAACAAATGCTTATCAGCATTAAAGTCTCCCAGTAACTATAAACAAAATGATTACATTGTATCTTTTCCTTCCCTCTACCAGGGAGAAAGGAAGTTTAACCTCTTAAAGACTAGACCTTTTTCTGACACTTGTTTGCAAGTTAAAATCTTTTTTATGCTAGACAAGTACTTCGAACCCCCAAACATTTTATATATTTTTTTAGCAGAGACCCTACAGAATAAAATGGCGATTGTTGTAATATTTTATGTCACACTGTATTTGCGCAGCAGTCTTTCAAACGCAATTAATAGACTTTAATGAATAAAAAAAAAAAAAAAAAAAAAAAAAAAAAACGTAACAGTAAAGTTATCCCAATTTTTTATTTGTTACACAGAGAATCGTGATCTTTATTCCAAGCTAAAAAATCATGATTCTCATTTTGGCCAGAATCGTGCAGCTCTAGGCAGCAGCTGAGTCAGTCTGAGCGGGGGATCTATCCGCAGGGATATCCTCTGTTAGAATCTGCTCCATTGCAAGAGAAACCCCCCCCCCCCCCCCGGTGTGCACCGCTGGCAAAGGGTCTCGCCAGCCAGGAAGTGCTCTGCTGCCTAAGCCTGGGGATTCTCTGCAGCCAGAAAATCAGCCACCATCCCCATTGGCTATTGGGAAGATAAGCATCTCCGCGTCCGGAAGTGTGCCCTGCTACTTCTGTTTCCATGCCATCTTGCCACTTCGCTGGAAGTGTGTCAGATGCCATCTTTGTACACCAGGAGCAAAGGAAAACACGCAGGGATGCCCACACCTGATCCTCTCCCCACGCGTACCTAGCGGGACGCACCTCAGAGTCCGGGAGCCGAAAAGTGAGAGTTGCCCTACCACATTAGGCAAGTATCACGACATGGGAAAAACCCTCTGAGAAATAGTGGGATTACAGTAGACAAGCCATAACAGGTCAAACACCTGCAACCTAGAGAGGGTGGGGGTCCACCAACCACAATAACCCTACCCAACCAAGACAATAACAAACGTCACGGTGTGTGTACTCCTGGAGGTCTGGAAACAAACGGAGGGTCAGAGGAAGGGGAGGGCTTTTTAAATGGGTGTCCAATTTGTGTTTCCTGTAGAAGGCGGAGCCAATATCTCCAAGCAGCTGTCCTGGAAGATGAAGGGGGGGGGGGGGGGTAACTGACTTTAAAACCCCTTTAGGGCTGCACAGTGCAATATCAGCCTTGGGATTGAGAACCAGTTTAGGAATGGAGAGGCCTAGGAGTTGTCCGGGGGGATGGAGCGCACTAGGACTACCTGAAAAGCTTGCTCTTCTAGTTAAAACGGTGATAGAAACAACATTCTTCAAAGGCCAAACGCTAACAATAGTCACATTCAATATTCAGTAAAAGTGCAAACAGAGACTTGTCACATGGAATGCAAACCATAAAATAGATCATCCAGGTACGAGCCGAGCAAACTAATAACAGTCACCATTTTCATTGTCAAAGGAACTCCGTGTCATCCAGTCTATGGATGCCGATTGCTGCCAAGAACTTAGAATGACGTGGTTGTAAACCCATGAAATAAGAAATTAAAGCATATCCTTCTATAGTGTGTACCCACCTCTATTCAAAGCAATTTGTGTGATTTCTGTCTGCTCTCCCTCTCTGCATGAATCCCTTCTTACAGGCTATGCTAATCCTAAGAGATCCAGGGGATAGGGGGAGGGGAGATACAACACAGCATGTGATTGCCTCAGCTGTGCACGTTTCCCAATGAGACGGGGGGGGGGGGTGTGCAGTCTCTCCACTCAGGTCTCAGATTACACTCAGCTCCCTGCCGTGCAGTATGTGACCTCCGATCCCTGCCCCGCTTCTGAAACAGAGATGCTGTATAAACTGAACACTTGGATGAAAGCAGCCCACAGATGGCCTCCAAAGCATTGCACCATCAATCAGATCGCTGGTGCCATGCAGGTCTCCAGAAGATCTGTCAGTATCTGTGTGCCCATACAAACCGTACGGGCACACTTACACAATCTGACTGAAAGAGAATGAGCCAATATAGCGTGCCATGGTAGTCCATAGTAAACTACAAGCCAACAACTCTAAAGGCTACTGGACTGTGTAGTTTTCCATTCACAGGATAAGAACTGATGACGTGACCGGAGCCCTGCTGAGCAACTTTTTAAAAAAAATAATTGTGACAGCTAGTGGGGGAGATGAGAAAATCTCCCCTCTAGCTGTCTGAGCAGGGAGTATGGGGGGAGGGGGAGCAGCGTTCCATTTGTGACATGTTACACCCCGATTCTGGGTGCAACATGTTATGAAATGTTAATGTAAAGATAGTAATGTAAAGATGTTAACCGCGCTAAAGGAAAAGTACAGTAAAACAGCAGCAACTTCTAGTGTGACCACACCCTGTAGAATATTGTAAAAATAAGTCGCGCTATGATATGATCAATGGAGATGTAAAGTCCATACAGTCCAAACATAAAGTAAAGATGTAATCCGGAACCAGGAACCCCAAAGGGTATAAGCTTACCAGATTGAGGTAAGGTAAAGGCGGTTTCTTTGGATAAACTTGTCACCTTGATAGTAGATCCAGGTCCACGTGAACAATTAGCTCAATGGTCATTGGATCATGGAAGTAAAGGTAAAAGCGCAATAGCGTAAAACCTTACAAACTAATTTGATTAAACACCCCAGTGTTCGTGAAAAATGAATTCTATTGTGTAAAAGAATAAACCTCCACCAATAAAATTGATCACTGATGACAGTGAATAAAAAAAACATGCAAAAATTAAAATAATGATGGGTACCCCTTACCAGAGGTGACAGAGGTATAAACCAAATTTATAAACGTGTTAAAGCTGAAGTTGCCTCTTACCGGACAACTTTAAAAGGAAGGCAAAAAGTGTGAGATTTGCGTGTTGAACCACCACCTTCTATGGCTAGATTCGCCTCTTACCATATGGAGTAAGGATTAAAGCAAAACGTGCAGATCACAATTCAGTGTGAACCCGGAGCCAATAATAAGATAAACCAATAGGGGTCGCCTCTTACCAAATACAAGTAATGTTGAGCCTGTATGGTGATCAAGCATCCAAGGACCCGACTCTCAAACTGGGGTGCTGATTTCCTCAAATGGCGGAGGTATTGTCAGTGTTCACCCACGTAAAAAAAAAGAGAGGCTCCCATAGCGTAAAACCATTAAAAATGTATTCTCAAATAAAATCAAAAAAACTTACAGCAAGACCAGGAATGAGGAGCAATGTTTGTCAGCCGCCAGCCGGACGGCTTCGCTCGCCCGCACTCTCCGGTCGCAATCCGATGACGTCAGTACGCCGTGACCCGACGACGTTTCGTCACAGATGACGTTTTCAAAGGTGCGGACGGCGTACTGAAATGTGAATTTATCCTTTAAAGCAGTAGTATCCCGCTTTTTTACACTTTTAAAGCGGAGTTCCACCCAAAAGTGGAACTTCCGCTCTAGGGAGTCCTGACCCCCGACATGCCACATTTGGCATGTCATTTTTTGGGGGGGGGGGGGGGGAGCGGGTACCTAGTTTTGACAGGTACCCTCTCCCACTTCCGCTCGGAGCGCCGCGGCGCCCTGAGCAGAAGTTCTCCTCTCCCCCTCCCTCCCTGCAATCTTCTGGGACACGTCAGAGGTCCCAGAAGATTGCCGGCCAATCACGGCGCACAGCGCGACTCGCGCATGCGCAGTGGGTACCCGACTGTGAAGCCGCAAACTGTAACAGCCGGATGCCCACAGCAGTGATGCCGGCGCCGAGGGAGAGGATCGAGGCTTCCAGCGGCCGCATCGCTGGACCGTTGGACAGGTGAGTAAATGGCTGGAACTCCGCTTTAACTACAGGTAAGCCTATAATAAGGCTTACCTGTAGGTACAATTAATATCTCCTAAACCGGCACGGTTTAGGAGATATTTGCAGTGCATGCAGCTGCTCACGCGAGCGGCGCATGCGCTCTGAAGGTCCGGCGGACCTTGAGCTTTCCGCGCGGGAGTGACGTCATCGCAGCTCCGACCAATCACAGCGACGGAGCCGCTGAACCCGGAAGAGACACCGTGGGATCATGTCAGCGCCCGCAGCGGTGTCCGTGTCGGGGCTTCGTTCTAAGGTAAGAAATTCATAATGAGCTAGTATGCGATGCATACTAGCTCATTATGCCTTTGTTTTTTTTTTTAGGTTTACAAGAGCTTTAACAGATGGCTGCAGAACAACAGGTACACCTTATGGGGGGAGTGGTTTCATCTCTTATCACCTGATCGCCAATCACTTCGCTGGGTATATGTGGAAGCAGTGGCAACTTTCCCAATCTGCTTATTTATCAAAACTAATCCATCAAAACATTCACTACTTAAAATTACCATAATAATGCTACTCCTAATTGGAAGAAGAAATACCATTACAGTAGAGTCCCACTGCACTGCAAGTGCTAAACACTCATTATATCTGGAGGGGGTAGAAAATACTGATCGACTGATTGGTTTTTCGTTGCCAATACCGATATTTTGGCCATTGCATATCGGTATCGGCCAATATTTTCGTACATTTAAAAAAAAAAAAAAAAAAAGATCACTTGACAGGTACTCTTGTGGAGGGATCTGGGGGTCTAAACAAACAACAAATTAACATTAATTTAAATTAATGATACAGTAAACCCCCGCCCCATTGTGGTTCAGTTTTTGCGGCCCCGGTATTTTGCGTTTTTTTTTTACTATATAAATATTTTTGTGTTTTCCATAGCTCTTGCTCTGTCTCTCAGTATATTTTATGTGTTTAAATTAGTTTCTATTTAATTTTTTAAAAGTGTGTTTAAAGACCTTAAAATGCTTTTAAAAGTACAGTGACAGTAAAAAAAAAAAAAAAAAAAAAAGCCTAGGGTGTATTTTGATAGGGTTTTTCCATTTCGCGGATTTTCACTTTTCGTGGGTCTGTAACCTACCCCCCACGATGGAAGGGGGGTTTACTATCTATATATCTCTATCCATATACACACACACACACACACACACACACACGTCTCCATAATCCAGTCCATCTATTAGAGGGGCTCTATGTAAATGTGTGCTGAATGGGAAATTTGGTGCTAAAACCGAAAAATGACAATTTTTATGAAAATGTGTGTAATAATAAAAAAAATGTATAGGTGTGTGTGTGTGTATATATATATATACACACACACACACACACACACTTTTTTATTACACACTTTTTCCTAAACATTGTAATTTTCGGTTTTAGCACCAAGATTCGGCACACCTCTACATAGAGTCCCTCTAATAGACGGACTGGATTCTGGTCTATGTGGATCAGGTTATGCTAAAGTCAGGACGATTGGCATCTACAATGTGTGTGCAGAGAACACATGAAAGCACCCCGGGTGACAGACAATGAGATCCTGATTTGCATTATTTGTATGTAAAGTAGGACACCTAGATAAGAAGGATCCAATGTTTACATTCATACTGATCTTCATTAGCATCATCCTGATAATAGGAGTGTACAAAGCATTGCCCCGAGCTACTGATAGAGGGAAGATAGGGGGGTGGAGTATATTTGGAGTATATTTACCATTTGTGGGAGTGAAATGAATAAATTCAATTACAGAATGAAAACGCCATGATAAGCGCGCTGTGAATGGTTGAAATTATTTTCTTTGGAAGGGAGGGGACATTTCCCACGACAAACAGCCTCTAATTGTCACCTATTTACAAGCACACAAAATTTAATTGACGAATCGTATTCCTATAAATCAGACAATAAACCAAACTCCATAAAGCGCTGTGCCAGCAGAAGGAGCGAGCACATGGAGGACAAGAACCATCCTCAGCATCACATCCTGACCACCACATACCCCTTATTACATGACAATCTGCACTGCCTGGGTCTGCAGCTACTTCTGTGTAGGGATAGGTGGGGGGAGGTGGGTAAGGGGTGGAGGTGGGTAAGGGTGGAGGTGGGTCTCATCTGTATACGGCCACAGCCTGGGTCTGTAGGTACTTCTATGTATTAGGTGTAAAGGTAGGTCTCCCATATAGACCCAGGCTGTGGCCGTCTACAGGTACTTCTGTGTATGGGGGTTATAGATGGGGGTGGGGTACACTGAAGGTAGGTCTCACCTGTAGGTGGCCCTTGCCCAGGTCTCTAGGTACTTCTATGTATTTAGGGGGGGTATAGATGGGGGTAGGTACACGGTAGGCCTCACCTGTAGGCAGCCACTGCCTTAGTCTGTAGGTTCTTGTATGTATCGGGGGGGGGGGGGTAAAGATGGAGGTAGGTCTCATCTGTAGGCACTCCTACGTATGGGGGGGGGGGGAATAGGTACACGGTAGGTAAGTCTCACCTGTAGGCGGCCACCGCCTGGGTCTGTAGGTACTTCTATGTATTGGGAGGGTATAGATGGGGGTACATAGTAAGTAGGTACACAGGTAGGTCTCACCTGTAGGCACTTCCATGTATGGTGGGGGGATAGGTACACTGTAGGTAGGTCTTACCTGTAGGCAGTCACCGCCCGGGTCTGTAGGTACTTGTATGTAATGGGGGTAGGTAGGTCTCACCCATGGGCACTTCTATGTATGGTGGTGGAAGGGCAGGGGATAGCAACACAGTAGGTAGGCACACTGTAGGTAAGTCTTATCTGTAGGCACTTCTATGTATGGTGGGGGTGGTAGGTACACAGTAAGTAGGTACACTGTAGGTAAGTTATCTGTAGGTACTTCTATGTATGGGGGGGTAGGTACACAGTAGGTAGGTCTCACCTGTAGGCGGCCATCGCCCGGGTTTGTAGGTACTTCTATGTATAGGGGGGTACACTGCTGGTAGGTCTCACCTGTAATGTATTGGGGGTATAGATAGGGGGGGTAGGTACACTGTAGGTAGGTCTTACCTGTAAGAGGCCGCCGCCCAGGTCTGTAGGTACTTCTATGTATGGGGGAGGGGGTACACTGTAGGTAGGTGCACAGTAGGTAGGTAGAATGTAGGTAGGTCTCACCTGTAGGCGGCCACCGCCCCGGTCTGTAGGTTCTTCCATCTGTGGTGGGGGGGGGGTAGGTAGACTGTAGGTAGGTCTCACCTGTAATGTATTGGGGGTATAGATAGAGGGTAGGTAGGTAGACTGTAGGTAGGTCTCACCTGTAATGTATTGGGGGTATAGATAGAGGGTAGGTAGGTAGACGGTAGGTAGGTCTCACCTGTAGGCGGCCACCACCCGGGTCTGTAGGTACTTCTATGTATTGGGGGTGTATATATATGGGGTAGGTAGGTACACAGTAGGTAGGTCTCACCTGTAATGTATTGGGGGTATAGATATAGGGGGTAGGTAGGTCTCACCTGTATGGGGCCACCGCCCGGGTCTGTAGATACTTCTATGTATGGGGGTATAGATATGGGGGTACACCGTAGGTAGGTACACGGTAGGTAGGTCTCACCTGTAGGCGGCCACCGCCCGGGTCTGTAGGTACTTCTATGTATGGGGGGGGGGGTAGGTAGGTCTCACCTGTAATGTATTGGGGGTATAGATATGGGGGGGGGTACACTGTAGGTAGGTCTCACCTGTAATGTATTGGGGGTATATATAGGGGGGTAGGTAGGTACACAGTAGGTAGACTGTAGGCAGGTCTCACCTGTAATGTATTGGGGGTATAGATAGAGGGTAGGTAGGTAGACAGTAGGTAGGTCTCACCTGTAGGCGGCCACCACCCGGGTCTGTAGGTACTTCTATGTATTGGGGAGATATATATATATATATATATATATATATATATATATATATATATATATATATATATATATATGGGGTAGGTAGGTACACAGTAGGTAGGTCTCACCTGTAATGTATTGGGGGTATAGATGGGGGGGTAGGTAGGCACACAGTAGGTAGGTACACCCTAGGTAGGTCTCACCTGTAGGCGGCCACCGCCCGGGTCTGTAGATACTTCTATGTATTGGGGGGGTATAGGGGGTAGGTAGGTACACAGTAGGTAGGTAGACAGGTAAGTACACCCTAGGTAGGTCTCACCTGTAATGTATTGGGGGGTATATATATATATATATATATATATATATATATATATATATATATATATATATATATATATAGGGGGATAGGTAAGTACACCGTAGGTAGGTCTCACCTGTAGGCGGCCACAGCCCGGGTCTGTAGGTACTTCTATGTATGGGGGGTAGGTCTCACCTGTAATGTATTGGGGGTATAGATAGGGGGGCACACAGTAGGTAGGTACACCCTAGGTAGGTCTCACCTGTATGCGGCCACCGCCCGGGTCTGTAGATACTTCTATGTATTGGGGGTATAGATATGGGGGTACACTGTAGGTAGGTCTCACCTGTAATGTATTGGGGTATATATAGGGGGATAGGTAGGTACACAGTAGGTAGGCAGACAGTAGGTAAGTACACCCTAGGTAAGTCTCACCTGTGGGCGGCCACGGCCCGGGTCTGGAGATACTTCTGGGCCGTCATGACCCCGACATAGAGGAATCTCCGGTCGCTGTCCCCGGTCTCCTCTCCTCCTCCCCCCGGTGACCGGGATCCGATGTACGGTAGAAGAAGGTCGTGTCTGTCGCTCCGGCTCCCGGCCGGTACCCCGCAGCCTCCCCCGGCCTGTCCTCCCCCCCGGAGCCCTCCTCCTCCTCCTCCTCTCCGGCTGTAGCGGTGGATCTCGGCGGCCCGGGGGAGGATGAGTCTGGAGGCCAGGAGGAAGCCGAGGACCAATCCGAGGAGGACGCTGAGCCACGAGCGGCGGCTCCGGGCGGCCATACCGGGGAGGGGGGGCTGTGCAGTGCCGCCGGCAGCAGCTGCAGGGGGGGAGGGGGCCCCTTTGTACAGGGCGGACACCGCCGGAGTCCCCACCGCTACCGGGAAATCACACCGAGGAGAGATCGCCGCCGGCCCCTCCACCTTCCGTCATAGAGCGGAGACAACCGGAACCCCCCGCCGCCACCGCTCTCCTTCTTATTCCTCCTCCGATCCCCACAAGCAGCAGCCGCCTTCCCTTCTCCGCTCCGGCCTGTGTCACGGATCACATCCCGTCATGTCCCGGCCTCAGCTCCGCTCCTCACCCGCACCGCGGCTCTATATGAGGCGCACACAGACACAGCCAGGGATTGAACCCGCCCGGCACCCGTCCGCCGCCTCTCATTGGCTGAGAGTCACAGACCCCCCTCCCCTCCGCCGCCTCACGTGACCTGCGAGAGGAGCAAAACTTTCACCGCGGCCGCCTGAGAGAGCTCAGTGCTGTCCGGGGGCGTGTCCTCCTGCTGCGGTAACCCGGGGCAACGGAGCACGTGACAATAAAGAGAAACATAAGTGGGTCGGTTTCCATAGTAACCAGTCATTACACCGGAGTCCCTTCTATATAATCCAATATAAACATTAAATATAATCAATATTACACCCTATATATATATATATATATACACACACAACATCCCATAATTCTCTGTACTTCAATATCACTATTATATATTATACTATATACAACATCCCATAATACTCCATACATAAATATCACTATTATATATTATACTATATATAAATATATATATATACAACATCCCATAATACTCTGTATATCAATATCACTTATATATTATACTATATATACACAACATCCCATAATACTCCATACATAAATATCACTATTATATATTATACTATATACAACATCCCATAATACTCCGTACATCAATATCACTATTATATATTATACTATATTCAACATCCCATAATACTCCGTACATAAATATCACTATTATATATTATACTATATATATATATATATATATATACAACATCCCATAATACTCCATACATTACATCAATATCACCATCATATACAACAATATATATATATACACACACAACATCCCATAATCAATATCACTATTATATATTATACTATATATATATATGCACAACATCCCATAATACTCCATACATCAATATATAGTATAATATATAATAGTGATATTGATTATGGGATGTTGTGTGTGTATATATATATATATATTGTTGTATATGATGGTGATATTGATGTAATGTATGGAGTATTATGGGATGTTGTATATATATATATATATATATATATATATATATATATATATATATATATATATATATATATATATATATAGTATAATATATAATAGTGATATTGATGATATATTTTATCATTATTACTATATATTACACCCTATATACACACAACATCCCATAATACTCTATACACCCCCCCCCCCCCTCTCTTCCTCATAATCAGGGAGTTAATGATCAATATTATTATAGATCACTTCTCATATATTACCTCCTATACATATATCATCCCCACAAATCAGAGAATATATGTTATATTAATGTTATATATATTACACCCTATACACACTCAACATCCCATAATACTCTATACACCTCCCCCCCTCCTCATAATTAGGGAGTATATGATCAATATTATTATAGATCATTCCCCATATATTACCTTCCATATATATATATATATATATATATACACAGTGGGTACGGAAAGTATTCAGACCCCCTTAAATTTTTCACTCTTTGTTATATTGCAGCCATTTGCTAAAATCATTTAAGTTCATTCTTCTTCCTCATGAATGTACACATAGCACCCCATACTGACAGAAAAACACAGAATTGTTGACATTGTTGCAGATTTATTAAAAAAGAAAAACTGAAATATCACATGGTCCTAAGTATTCAGACCCTTTGCTGTGACACTCATATATTTAACTCAGGTGCTTTCCATTTCTTCTGATCATCCTTGAGATGGTTCTACACCTTCATTTGAGTCCAGCTGTGTTTGATTATACTGATTGGACTTGATTAGGAAAGCCACACACCTGTCTATATAAGACCTTCCAGATCACAATGCATGTCAGAGCAAATGAGAATCATGAGGTCAAAGGAACTGCCTGAAGAGCTCAGAGACAGAATTGTGGCAAGGCACAGATCTGGCCAAGGTTACCAAAAGATTTCTGCTGCACTTAAGGTTCCTAAGAGCACAGTGGCCTCCATAATCCTCAAATGGAAGACGTTTGGGACGACCAGAACCCTTCCTAGAGCTGGCCGTCCGGCCAAACTGAGCTATCGGGGGAGAAGAGCCTTGGTGAGAGAGGTAAAGAAGAACCCAAAGATCACTGTGGCTGAGCTCCAGAGATGCAGTCAGGAGATGGGAGAAAGTTGTAGAAAGTCAACCATCACTGCAGCCCTCCACCAGTCGGGGCTTTATGGCAGAGTGGCCCGACGGACGCCTCTCCTCAGTGTAAGACACATGAAAGCCCGCATGGAGTTTGCTAAAAAAAACACCTGAAGGACTCCAAGATGGTGAGAAATAAGATTCTCTGGTCTGATGAGACCAAAATAGAACTTTTTGGCCTTAATTCTAAGCGGTATGTGTGGAGAAAACCAGGCACTGCTCATCACCTGTCCAATACAGTCCCAACAGTGAAGCATGGTGGTGGCAGCATCATGCTGTGGGGGTGTTTTTCAGCTGCAGGGACAGGACGACTGGTTGCAATCGAGGGAAAGATGAATGCGGCCAAGTACAGGGATCTCCTGGACAAAAACCTTCTCCAGAGTGCTCTGGACCTCAGACTGGGCCGAAGGTTTACCTTCCAACAAGACAATGACCCTAAGCACACAGCTAAAATAACGAAGGAGTGGCTTCACAACAACTCCGTGACTGTTCTTGAATGGCCCAGCCAGAGCCCTGACTTAAACCCAATTGAGCATCTCTGGAGAGACCTAAAAATGGCTGTCCACCAACGTTTACCATCCAACCTGACAGAACTGGAGAGGATCTGCAAGGAGGAATGGCAGAGGATCCCCAAATCCAGGTGTGAAAGACTTGTTGCATCTTTCCCAAAAAGACTCCTGGCTGTATTAGATCAAAAGGGGGCTTCTACTAAATACTGAGCAAAGGGTCTGAATACTTAGGACCATGTGATATTTCAGTTTTTCTTTTTTAATAAATCTGCAACAATGTCAACAATTCTGTGTTTTTCTGTCAGTATGGGGTGCTATGTGTGCATTCATGAGGAAGAAGAATGAACCTAAATGATTTTAGCAAATGGCTGCAATATAACAGAGTGAAAAATTTAAGGGGGTCTGAATACTTTCCGTACCCACTGTATAATGACACCCTATATCAGTGGTTCTCAACTCCGGTCCTCAGGGCACACCAACAGGCCAGGTTTGCAAGAAAACTGAAATACATCACAGGTGATATCATTTGCTGCTCAGTGATTGCAGTATTCAAGTCTGCATCTCCCCAAGGTAATACTTAAAATCTGGCCTGTTAGTGTGCCCTGAGGACCGGAGTTGAGAAACACTGCCCTATATACACACAATATACCAGACCCTGCTGCAGTCAGAGGTCCACCTTGACTGAACACACATTTCATTCACTGAACCTCTGAGCAGGCAGAATTGTCCGGACCGAACCGAACCGAGAACTCATCTCTGCTAGATATGACTTCTATACAATCTAAATGTCACCCCCCTCTCCCAGCATAGGCGGGCACCCAGTATATACACCCAGCAGCCATTCTCACCACTGACAGCCAAAGTGAATTACATGGATTATTTCCTTACAATGGGTGGGATAGATTAGACAGCAAGTGAACATGTTGTCCCTAAAGTTGATGTGTTAAAAGCAGAAAAAAAAATGGGCATTTGGGTGACTTTGACAAGGTCCAAACTGTAATGGCTGCTGTCAGTGGAAGGAATGGTCGCTCATCGTTGGGGTCAGTAGGAGGGAAAGTGACCCAAGGGCTGGAGAGTTGCAGGCAAAGGGCTACAGTTTGAAGACCACTGGTCAAGATGACTGGGTCAGAGCCAGGGGTGTAACTACAGGGGTTGCAGGGGTCGCAATTGCAACCGGGCCCCATGCTCCAGGGCCTGTGCGGCTCCCCTGTACACCTGGATAGGAGGGGGGGGGGCAGCATGTAGAGAAATCACTGTCCTCCTTTTTCCTCCTCTGTAGCTGCAGGAGGGAAATGGAGGAGATTGGTTCCTCTGTATGCCACCCCCTCCTCTCCTCCTATCCAGTTCACTTGTGTTCTGCTGTCTCTGGGCCCCTGTGTGCTCCCCTAGTCCCCCCCCTACTGTTATCCCCCCCCCACTTTTCTTCTGGCTACCTCCCTCCCCTCTCCTGCCGGCTGCTGCAGGGGATGTGTCACAATAGAGAAGGAAGATAGGAGGGGGTCGGTAAATATGTAATTTACCAGCTCCTTCCTTTTCTGAATGGACAGAGTCATAGTCAGTCACATTGTAAAAAATAAAATGATAAAAAATAATACAATTAAAATACCAAAAAATAAAAACTACTGACACCAGTGGGTGAACTTCCAGGATGGCAAAGGTCGCCCCAAGATGGTAGAAAGGGAGCCCACTGCAGAACTTGTGAAAGGGTCCCGCTGCAGGACCGTAATAAAGGGCCCTGCAACAAGAGTAAAGGGCCCCAGGATCAGTGGGAAGAGCCCCAGGCTTGAAGGGAAGGGCCCCGGCTCATTTACTTTTGTAAATACTCAAAACTCTGTTTTGAGCATTTACAAAAATTGATTATAATAATATTATTATTATTATTATTATTATTATTACACTCATTTTTTGTTCTCAAATATAAAAGTGTAAGAAGTTTATTGTTGTAGCTTTAATTTCAGCACATAAAAATCTTAAACATACCCATGCTGATCAACAAGAGTAATATAAAGCAAAGCAGTATTATAGGCTATGATAATTAATATCAAATCATTTAACAGGGACAAAAAAAGGAAAAGTCCTACTGTAAGATCTCCGACTCCCCCTTCTGGGGAGATGGTGTAATAACAGCCCAGGAACAAAGACATTGCAAAAAAAAAAAAAAAGTCTTTGTTGGAGGTGAAAGAAATTCCTTGATTTGAAAATCTCAACAAGATCTTTATTATCATCCAGATTAGACAATAGGAGGGTGTAGGGGGGGGTGACGGGTCCATACAATAACCTAATTATAATAAGGACCCCCTTTGTGTTTTAGAGAACATTACTATAATTAATGAAATGAAGAGTAGTTTAACATTGTTATATAAACTGATTGGGATAATTTAACAAAGGAAAGTGTAATGGGGGGGGGGGGGCATAATTTATTATTTAATGCTATGACTCCAGTTAGGAAGAAACTGACACTGTGCAAGGTCTGCTATACCATGTAAATAAATATATATATATATATACACTTTATATACTATACTTTATACTATTCTTTATATACAGTATATTATATCATACAAACTATATATATATAGTAGTAAATGTATATACAAATAAATAAGTATATAGTTTGTATATATATATATATATATGTATAGTTTGTATACATATACATACTATACATATATACTATATATACTATACATATATATACATATATATATACAAACTATATATATATATATATATATATATATATATATATATATATATATTTATTTTTTTTTGTACAGCATACTATATCATATATACTATACCTTATAAATACTATACTTTATGATTGGACTATACCTTATACTTTATATACTATACCTTATACTGTATATATTATACCTGATATACACTTTACACGTATGCTGTGTATACTATTATCCTTACAGTATATACACACACTATACTTTATACTGTATATAATATACCTTATAGATACTATACCATATGTTACTTATATACTACACCTTAGATATACATGATACCTTATACTGTATATACTATACCTTATTTACACTATATCTAATATGTACCACACCTAACACTGTATATGCTATACCTTATATATACTATAATATATACCGTAGCTAATACTGTATATACTATATCTTATATTGTATATACTATACCTTATATATACACCATACCTTATACTGTATATACTATACCTTATATATTCCACATCTTCTACTGTATATACTATACCTTATATATTCCTCATCTTCTACTGTATATACTATACCTTATACTGTATATACTATACTTACATATACACCATACATTATACTGTACATACTATACTTTATATATTCCATATCTTCTACTGTATATACTATACATTATATATATACACCATACCTTATACTGTATATACTATACATTATATATACACACCATACCTTATACTGTATATACTATACCTTATACATACCATACCTTATACTGTATATACTATACTTTATATATGCCATATCTTATACTGTATATACTATACCTTATACATACCATACCTTATACTGTATATACTATACCTTCTATATTCCATATCTTCTACTGTATATACTATACCTTATATACACCATACCTTATACTGTGTTTATACTATACCTTATATATACACCATACCTTATACTGTATATACTATACCTTTCTATATTCCATATCTTCTACTGTATATACTATATCTTATATATACACCATACCTTATACTGTATATACTATACCTTATACTGTATATACTATACCTTATACATACCATACCGTATACTGTATATACTATACCTTATATATACATACCATACCTTATACAGTATATACTACACCAGGGATCTTCAAACTATGGCCCTCCAGTTGTTCAGGAACTACAATTCCCATCATGCCTAGTCATGTCTGTGATGTCAGAGTTTTACAATGCCTCCGCAGCAGCTGGAGGGCTGTAGCTTGAGGATTCCTGTACTACACCTTATACCTTATACTGTATATAGCATACCATATATACCATATACCTTATATATATTATATCTTATATACACTATATAGCTTATACAGTATATACTAGGGATGCACCAATATTGTTTTTTTTTATGACCGATTACGACTACGGATAGTTTTTCTCAAGTACTTGCCCATAACAATTACCATTACCGATTTTTAGTGACATATGTGTTTTTATGTGCGCTCCGGTTGTGTCAGCAGGGCTTCAGCCCCCTCCGGTGTGACTTTGTTTAGCGGTTCAGGTGCGAATCGTCAAAGTGTACGACAATGGAAATGGCACCTGAACCGTGCTTAAAAACCATACCAGACTCTTTTTAGAAACGCGCTGCGGCCCTCCCGCACATATTTGAATCGGCTTCATTGCAAAGGCTGCTGGTTCACATGTCATGCAAATTAAATGCGGTTCAAAACGCATCCATTTTTGATATGTGTAAAGGTATCGGTTTTAGTATCAGAGCATTTGCACAAGTACTTAGTATCAACAACGATAGTATATACTATACTTTGTACAGTTCCGATGCGTTTTGTGAAAAACCCAGCATGTGTTCAGAGATGTTGTGCTAACTAGGGGACATTGGTGACAATTAAACTACATCAAATGTATGTAAACTCACGCAGAGAGCCTCCTATATAAACCACTTTACCACCGGAGGATTTTGCTGTCTTACGTCCAGGCCACTTTTTGCGATTCGGCACTGTGCGAATTTAACTGACAATTGCGCGGTCGTGCAACGCCGTACCCAAACAAAATTTACGTCCTTTTTTTCCCACAAACAGAGCTTTATTTTGGTGGTATTTGATCACCTGTGTGATTTTCATTTTTTGTGATATTAATTAATTAAAAAACGCGAGAATTTTGAAAAAATAACAATATTTTTCTACTTTGACAGTTAAAAAATATCAAATATATTCAATTTTTGTCATATATTTAGGCCAAAATGTATTTAGCTACATGTCTTTGACAAAAAAATTCTCAATGAGCGTATTTTTAACCGCTTTATGACCGGAAGGTTTTACCCCATTCCTGACCAGGCCATATTTTACGATTCGGCACTGCGTTACTTTAACGGACAATTGCGCGGTCGTGCAATGCTGTACCTAAATTAAATTTATGTAATTTTTTCCCCACAAATAGAGCTTTCTTTTGGTGGTATTTGATCACCTGAGTGATTTTTACTTTTTGCGCTATAAACAAAAAAATAGCGACAATTTTAAAAAAAATAACAATATTTTTCACATTTTTTTATATGAAATTTCCCCCAAAAAAATGTAAAAATCAAAATTTTTTATCATTTTAGGCCAATTTGTTTTCTGCTACATATGTTTGGTAAAAAAAATTCGCAATAAGCGCATTTTGATTGGTTTGCGCAAAAGTTATTGCGTTTACTAACTAAGGGAAAGATTTCTGTCATTTTTGGTGTTTTTTTTTTAACGAGTAATGGCGGCGATCTGTGATTTTTTTTGCGGGACTGCGACATTGCGGCGGACAGATCGGACCCCTGACTGACATTTTTGACACTTTTGGGGGTACCAGTAATCAGTGCTATAAATATGCACTGTTACTGTAAAAATGACACTGGCAGGGAAGGGGTTAATTTTCATTGGAGAGGGAGGGGTTAATGTATGCCTGGTGCTTACTAACGTGTGTGGGGGGAGGGGACTGTGTGACACAGGGACAGATCGCAGGTTCAGCTATGCTGAATCCTGCAATCTGTCCCTGCCTGTCACTTAGGAGATCCGCCCGCTTTGTTTACACAAGCGGGCGGATTTCCACACTCGATCCCCGACGCTCCTCCCCTGGCCCGACTCCCGCTGTATCTGAATACAGCGGGAGCGAGCCTCCGGCGGCGCGCGCGCGCCGCCGAGAGAGGAGAGTGTCTGGTGACGTAGGTCTACGTCACCAGATGATAACGAACCACTTTGCCGCAGTACAGCCAACGTGACTGGTCGGCAAGTGGTTAAAGCCTCCGGGCATATTTAAGGCTTCATGCACACGGGCAGCTTCAAGGATTGGCTTACACTAGCTTTGCAGCACCTGACAGCCGGTGAAGAGGTTCATATCACTTCCTCATTGCCTTCTTTAACCACTTGACCTCCAGAAGGTGTTGCTGTACGGCACTGCGTTACTTTGACAATTGCGCGGTCGTGCGACGCTGTGCCCAAATACTATTTATGTCATTTTTTCTTACAAATAGAGCTTTCTTTTGGTGGTATTTGATCACCTCTGTGGTTTTTATTTTTTGCACTATAAAAAAAAAAAAAAAAAAAAGCGACAATTTTGAAAAGAAAAAAAAAAAATGTTTACTTTCTGCTATAAAATACATCCAATAAAAAAATGTCTTCATCAGTTTAGACCAATATGTATTCTGCTACATATTCTTGGTAAAACAAATCCCAATAAGCGTATATTGATTGGTTTTTTTTTGAAATGGAAAAAAAAAAAAAATAGTAATAATATATGAATAAATGAATGTAAAATAAATACACAAATAACTAAAAATCATCATAAATTAATATTAAATTAAGTAAAATAAATTAATAATATGTAATAGTAAATAAATAACCTTAAAAAAATATTAAATATTTAATGATAATAATATTGATGATGATGATAATAATAATAATGATAATAATAATAATCATCGTTATAATAATAAGATTAATAATAATAATAATAAAAATAAAATAATAAACAAACACCCAAACCTCCCCCCCAAAAAAATAATAAGAAGAATTTATTATTATTATTATTATTATTATTATTATTTATATTATATTATATTATTGTTTAAGGGTTACAGGTAATAACAATAAGTATAATAATAATAATAAACACCCAAACTAAGAAACAAAAAAATAATAATAATAATCATTTATTATTATTATTATTAACATTATATTATATTATATTACTGTTTAAGGGTTAGTGGTTAAGGTTAGGGATTAATTATTTACCTTTTTTATTTAATATTACATTGTATTCATTTGTTGTAATTATTTTTTATGAATATTTTTAAGAGCCGGTTCACATTAGCGCGACACGACTCCTTACTACTTCGGGGGCGACTTCTGCATTACCATGCACCACGACTTCGGAGCGACTTGCAGGGACTTCACATAATGGAAGTCTATGCAAGTCGCTCCGAGGTCGCCCCGAAGTAGCACATGACCCTTTTTCTAAGTCGGAGCGACTTGTGTCGCTCCTATTAGAACGGGTCCTGTAGCGGTCAATGGACGGCGAGGGTAGCGCGACTTTCAGCTGACAAGTCGCCTGACAAGTTGCGCTAATGTGAACCGGCTCTTATTTAATTGTGTATTTATTTTACATTTATTTATTAAATTATTATTATTAGTAGTAGTAGTAGTAAAACCCAAACCAACAAATATATAGTATAGATAAATAAAAATAGGATAATAAATTTAAAAAATAACCCCTAACCACTAAGGGTCCATTCACACTAGCGAATGGACCCTGACAAGTCGCCTGACAATTGATTAGCACAGGACCCGTTCTAATAGGAGCGACACAAGTCGCTCCGACTTAGAAAAAGGGTCCTGTACTACTTCGGGGCGACCTGGAGGCGACTTGCATTGACTTCAATTATATGAAGTCCGTGCATGTCGCGCCGAGGTCGCAGTGCACGCTGTGCACCGTGACTTCACAGGTCGCCCCAGCAAGTCGTGTCGCCCCTGTCTGAATGGGCTCTAATACTAACCCTAAAAAATAAGAATAAAAAATAAATAAAAGCTGTTAAAAAAGTCACGTATAGAAACGCACAAAAAAACGCATGAAAAAGATGCTACGCTGAAGTATGAATGCAGCCTTAGTGAATGAAGCCTAAGTGCCGGTTCACATTAGTGCGGTCAGAGATCGCATGTAATTCGGAGCGCACTACTCCTTAATTACATGCGATGTCTGTGCGGTGAAAACTTCAGCCATATACTTTGTATGGCTGAATTTGCACCACAATCGCACTAAAACACGCACAGGACCCTTTTTTTAATCTGCAGCAGAATCGGATTGCATGGTGGTTCAGGTGCATGGTGGCATGATTGCAGATCGCACTGCGATATGCGATCTCAATTGGGGGTGTCGTTAACTTTTAATTGACACCCCCTGCGTGTCGCATATGGCAGTGTGAACTGCCAGGGGCGCGGATGCGATGCGCGAACACGCTGCATATTCGCAGCATTCCCGCATCGCACAAGTGTGAACCGGCACTTAATCTGAACTCCAGGTATAATCTGTATTGTATTGTTCTATTGGTCCGGCTTGGCACATTGTAAGTCTGTATATCTCATACCTAAGGGGCCGCAGGGGAAGCGGACAACCACTGTAGTAGTCGGCGCTCCTACAGTGATGGCCTCCATTGTCTGGGTCCTGTGCCGTATGGCTGCCCCTCTGCACACTGACCGCAGGGGGTCATTCACTCGGCACCACCTCCTCCTAACCCTCTTACCTTTAATTGTGTTGTAATTGAGGAGCCTCCCTTTATTTTGTAAATTGCTGCACAAACTATAGGCGCGGTATAAATTCTGTATAACAATAATAATGCATGAAAACGTGTGTGGGAAAAAAACAAAAAAAACAAACATGAAAATGGAAGCACGCCATTGGATAGGAATTCATGAAGTTCCCAGGAGGGGGATAAAGACAAAAATGATGGTGGGGAGAGGCAACTGTTGGTGGACCCAAGAAAACATAGAAAAACAAAAAATAAATAAAAAAGAAAAGCCAGGGGCCGACTGACCCAGCGAGAACATGTTCAAGTATAATGTGATTTTTATTTTGGGTTGAATGAACCTCAATACACATGAACATCTAGTGGTATTTAACCACTTCCGCTCCGGAAGGTTTTACCCCTTAATAACCAGGCCATTTTTTTGCGATACAGCACTGCGCTACTTTAACCACTTAAGCCCCGGAAGATTTTACCCCCTTCCTAACCAGGGGGTTTTTTGCGATTTTTCACTGCGTGACTTTAACGGAAAATTGCGCGGTCGTGCGACGCCGTACCCAAACGAATTTGACGTCCTTTTTTCCCACAAACAGAGCTTTCCTTTGGTGGTATTTGATCACCTGTGTGATTTTTTGATCATGCGCTATAAACAAAAAAAAGAGCGTCAATTTTGCAAAAATAACAATATTTTTCACATTTTTTTATATGAAATTCCCAAAAAAAAAATTTAAAAATCAAAATTTTTTAACATTTTTGGCCAATTTGTTTTAAGCTACATGTTTGGTAAAAAAAAAAAAAGCGTATTTTGATTGGTTTGCGCAAAAGTTATGGCGTTTACTAACAAAGGGAAAGATTTTTGTCATTTTTGGTGGGTTTTTTTTTTTTAACGAGTAATGGCGGCGATCTGCGTTCTTTTTTTGTGGGACTGCGACATTGTGGCGGACAGATCGGACCCCTGACTGACATTTTTGACACTTTTGGGGGTACCAGTGACATTACTGCAGTAATCAGTGCTATAAATATGCACTGTTACTGTAAAAATGACACTGGCAGGGAAGGGGTTAACTGTATTGGAGAGGGAGGGGTTAAGTGTGTCCTAGGGGCGTGTTTCTAACTGTGATTGGACATGGCTACTATTGTAAAAACAGAGATCAACGGTCCTACATAGTAGAACCGTCTGATCTCCATTTTTACACAGGGGAGAATGACAGGCGGCTTGTTTACATTAGCCGCCTGCCTTTCTCCCTTCCCGGCGAACGATCGCAGTGTGACCGGCGGACATCGGGTCCGCCGGTCACACGCACTGACTTGTAAGGCTACATTCACACCTGAGCGTAGCGTTTTCGCGCGTTTTTTACCGCGATTTTACCGCGATTTTTACCGCGATTTTCAGGCGTTTTTTGTGCAGGCGTTTTTTGATTGAATAGATACCAATGGAAAACACCTGTAATCTGCAAAAAAAGAAGCTCATGTACTTTTTTGAGTGTTGGGCGTTTTGTATACAGCGTCAAAATGCTCAGATGTGAACAGGGGCCATTGAAATGAATAGGATTTGTCTTGTTGGGCGTTTTGAGAGCTGATCCTAGAGCAGAAAAACTCCCCCAAAACGCCTACATGTGAACGGAGCCTTAGGGAACGAGCCGGGGCTCGCCCGCTATTGGCTCACAAGCCGGTCACAGGCTAGTGACGTACCGGTACGTCACTTTGCCTGGCCGGGGATGACCGCCGCAGTATATGTACTTGCGGCGGTCGGCAAGTGGTTAACAGACAATTGCGCGGTCATGCGACGCTGTGCCCAAATACAATTTATGTCTTTTTTTTCCCCACAAATAGAGTTTTCTTTTAGTGGTATTTGATCACCTCTGCGGTTTTTATTCTTTTTACTCTATAAACAAAAAAGGAGTGAAAATTTTGTAAAAAAAAAAAAAAAAAAGACATTATTTTTTACTTTCAGCCATAAAACATTCCCAATAAAAAAAAAATCTAATTTTTTCATAAATTTAGACCAATATGTATTCTGCTACATATTTTTGGTAAAAAAATGACAATAAACGTATATTGATTGGTTTGCACAAAAGTTATTGCGTCTACTAACTAGGGGAAAGATTTGTCATTTTTATTTTTTTACTAGTAATGGCGGCGATCAGTGATTTTTTAGCGGGACTGCCACAATGTGGTGGACAGATCGGACCCCTAACTGACACTTTTGACCAGTAACATTACTACAGAAATCAGTACTAAAAAATATGCACTGTTACTGTACTGACACTGGCAGGGAAGGGGTTAACATCAGGGGCAATTAAAGGGTTAAATGTGCTACTAGGACAGTGATGGGGAACCTTGGCACCCCAGATGTTTTAGAACTACATTTCCCATAAAGCTCAACTACACTGCAGAGTGCATGAGCATCATGGGAAATGTAGTTCCAAAACATCTGGGGTGCCAAGGTTCGCCATCACTGTCCTAGGGGGTGCTTTCTAAATGTATGGGGGATGGACTCACTGGATAAATACAGAGACCTGTGTTCCTAAATAGGAGGGACACGGGATCCCTGCGTTCATCACTGACAGAATAGCGGTCTGCCGTGTTTACAAAGGCAGACCGCCATTCTGTCTCCATGGGGGAGCAATCGCAGGTGGCGACCCGCTGATTGGCTTCCCCTCTGGCTAATCCGGAACAATATTTTTCTACTTTGACAGTTAAAAAATATCCAATATATTCAATTTTTGTCATATATTTAGCTACATGACTTTGACAAAAAAATTCTCAATGAGCGTATTTTTAACCGCTTTATGACCGGAAGGTTTTACCCCATTCCTGACCAGGCCATATTTTGCGATTCGGCACTGCGTTACTTTAACGGACAATTGCGCGGTCGTGCAACGCTGTACCCAAATTTAATTTATGTAACTTTTTTCCCCCACAGTTTGGTGGTATTTGATCACCTGTGCGATTTTTACTTTTTGCGCTATAAACAAAAAAAGAGCGACAATTTTGAAAAAATAACAATATTTTTCACATTTTCTTATATGAAATTCCCCCCCCCCCCCAAAAAAAAATGTAAAAATCAAAATTTTTTATCATTTTAGGCCAATTTGTTTTCTGCTACATACTTTTGGTAAAAAAAATCGCAATAAGCGTATTTTGATTGGTTTGCGCAAAAGTTATTGCGTTTACTAACTAAGGGAAAGATTTGTCATTTTTGGTGTTTTTTTTTTTAACGATTAATGGCAGCGATCTGCAATTTTTTTTGCGGGACTGCGACATTGCGGCGGACAGATCGGACCCTTGACTGACATTTTTGACACTTTTGGGGGGACCAGTGACATTACTGCAGTAATCAGTGCTATAAATATGCACTGTTACTGTAAAAATGACACTGGCAGGGAAGGGGTTAACTTTATTGGAGAGGGAGGGGTTAATGTATGCTTGGTGCTTACTGACGTGTGTGGGGGGAGGGGACTGAGTGACACAGGGACAGATCGCATGTTCAGCTATGCTGAACCCTGCAATCTGTCCCTGCCTGTCACTTAGAAGATCCGCCCGCTCTGTTTACACAAGCGGGCGGATCTCCACACTCGATCCCCGACGATCGGGGAAGAGCGGCGGTGATCGCCGCCGATCCTCCCCTGGCCTGACTCCCGCTGTGACTGAATACAGCGGGAGCGAGCCTCCGGCGGCGCACGCGCGCCGCCCACAAGGGGAGGAGTCCAGCGACGTAGGTCTACGTCAATAACGAGCCACATTGCCGCAGTAGCAGCAATGTGAGCGGGGGGTAAAGTGGTTAAACTATATCTCTATCTTTCTTGAAAGAAAGAAATAGACCCGATTCCCCCATCTACACGCAATCCGTCCCACTGAGCCTTTGTATTTGTGACATCGGGGAGGTTTCCCCACCATCAGAATACACTGACAGGGCCGGTGCTAGGCTAATTTACGCCCTAGGCATAACCAGCTACTTGCGCCCCCCAAAAAATAAAATAAAAAGGGAAGGGGTTAAAAACTCCTCTATGTCATACCCAGTGACCCTGATCTGATGGCTCCTCTATATTATGCTGTCATACACAGTGACCCCCATATTCCTCCATGTCACACCTGGGGACCCTAATGTACCTCTATGCCACACCAAGGGACCCCGATGATCCTCCTTGTTACACCAGGGGCACCTGATGTTCCTCCATGTCATACCCAGAGACCCTGATGTTTTTCCATGTCACACCTGGGGACCCTGATGTTCCTCCATTGCACACCTCAGTCCCCCATGGTACACCCAGGGACCCCAATTCCTTATGGCACACCTGGTGACCCCAAAACCCTGTTACACCCGGTGACCCCTATCCCCCATGGCACACCTGGTGACCCTGATTCCCTTTCACACCAGGGAACCTCCATGTCACACCCAGGGACCCTGATCCCCTGTTCTGGGGACACTCACTGGGCGGTATGAAGAGAGTGGCCTGCACTGTGCCCTCCTTCACTGTGATCCTGCTGATTCCTTCTCCCAGGACGCTCCTCTTCTGGACCACAGTGCTCACCACAGCTCCAACCGGCTCCTGGTGAAGGGAGAAGCAGCAGTCAGTGGACTCTGCACGTCCCTAATCCCCAACCTCCTCAGACCATTCCGGTGCCTCGTCGTTTCTGCTCCAGTAAAGGTGCCACCCTCCAGTGCCAAGCTTGGGGTCAGGTTCAGCTCTCCTCCACTCCCTGCTTAATACCGACCCAGGGAAATGAACGGCTGCCCACCAGCTCAGTGCAGAGAGTCACTTCCTGCCCAGGGTTTACACCATTAAACTCCAGCCAAAGAGGATCCTCATGCAGGCAGCACTCCTGTGAGCTCCCTTCCTGCCTCTTGCCCCCCCCCCCCAACAGTGGTGGAAAGCCAGGGCCTGGTAGTTCAGCCACTGCCCCAGACAGCTTGCATCTTCCTCTGTCCATTCTTCCTCCCCCACTGCCTACCCCTCCCCTCAGCTCACAAGGATCATTCATGATGGACAGAGAGTGCCGACTCATGGCTGCGCCCCTAGGTTGCAATGCGCCCTAGGCGGCTGCCTAGTTTGCCTAGTTGAAGCACCGGCCCTGTACACTGATCAGCACTGCTGGCTGGAGTAAATTGGATAGTGCTTTGCTGGGGGTTTTTTTGCCTTCGGCCCCTTTCACACGGGCGGTGCGCCTGACGCACTCCGTTTTGCTCAGCGGGGATTGATCCACCGATCTTTGCTGAGCATGTGGATGACAGCTCCGTCTCCGCTTACTTTGCAGAGACGGAGCTGTCAGAGCCCTACTCTCCTCTATGGGAGATCGGATGAGAATGGACCGCATGTCCGTTTTCATCCAATCTTTTCTGATCTGATCCTCCAGAACGATGGAAAATAGGGTTTCCATCCGTCCAGATTTCATGGACAGGATTGGATCGGATGGCAGCGGGTGTCAGCGGAGATGTCTCCACTGACATCCGCTGCTCCATAGGGCTGCATGGAGAATCCGATCCGGTCTGCCTGAAAAACCGACATGGACCGATCGGAAAGCCCGTGTGAAAGGGGCCTTCCTCTGGAACAGCCGTGGGATTGTGTACATCAGATTGTATCTTTTTTTTTTCCCTTTAGGCCTCATGTGCACTGCTGCTGATAAGCGGACATTTAGGAGCAGTTGGGCGTTTTTTTCAGCAGCCCCTGAACTCTCCTCTATATTATCTTATCTGTCCGTGTACACTGAGTCGTTTACAGTCATTCAGAGGCAGTTGAGTTCAGTGTCATTTTTGGAAAGCAATTATTTACGTTCAGGAAGTTCAGAACGTGTGTTTATTGGCGTTTCAAACGCCAAACGCAGCCAAACGCGGCCACCCGCGGTTAGCGCTTGCATTTTTACTGTTTAACCACTTTACCACCGGAGGATTTTGCTGTCTTACGTCCAGGCCACTTTTTGCGTTTCGGCGCTGTGCGACTTTAACTGACAATTGCGCGGTCATACCCAAACAAAATTTATGTCCTTTTTTTCCCACAAATAGAGCTTTCTTTTGGTGGTATTTGATCACCTGTGCGATTTTTACTTTTTGCGCTATAAACAAAAAAGTAGCGTAAATTTTGAAAAAACAACAATATTTTTCACATTTTTTATATGAAATTCCCCCCAAAAAAATGTAAAAATCTAAATTTTTTTTAAATTTTTGGCCAATTTGTTTTCTGCTACATATGTTTGGTAAAAAAATTCACAATAAGCGTATTTTGATTGGTTTGCGCAAAAGTTATTGCGTTTACTAACAAAGGGAAAGATTTCTGTCATTTTTGGTGTTTTTTTTTTAACGCGTAATGGCGGCGATCTGCGGTTTTTTTTGCGAGACTGCGACATTGCGGCGGACAGATCGGACCCTTGACTGACATTTTTGACACTTTTGGGGGTACCAGTGACATTACTGCAGTAATCAGTGCTATACATATGCACTGTTACTGTAAAAATGACACTGGCAGGGAAGGGGTTAATTTTATTAGAGGGGGAGGGGTTAATGTATGCCTGGTGCTTACTAACATGTGTGGGGGGAGGTGACTGAGTGACACAGGGATAGATCGCATGTTCAGCTATGCTGAACCCTGCAATTTGACCCTGCCTGTCACTTAGGACAGTGGTCCTCAACCCTGGTCCTCAGGGCCCACTAACAGTCCAGGTTTGCAAGATAACTGAAATACATCCCAGGTGATATAATTTGCTGCTCAGTGATTGCAGTACTCTAGTCTGCATCTCCCCAAGGTAGTACTTAAAATCTGGCCTGTTAGTGGGCCCTGAGGACCGGAGTTGAGGACCACTGACTTAGGAGATCCGCCCGCTTGTGTTTACACAAGCGGGCGGATCTCCACACTAGATCCCCGACGATCGGGGAAGAGCGGCGGCGATCGCCGCTGCTCCTTCCCTGGCCCGACTCCCGCTGTGACTGAAAACAGCGGGAGCGAGCCTCCGGCGGCGCGTGCGCGCCGCCGAGAAAGGGGAGTGTCTGACAACGTAGTACTACGTCGTCAGACGATAACGAACCACTCTGCCGCAGTAATATTACTGCAGGCAGACGTAAAGTGGTTAAAAGGGGAAGGATTTTTTTACCACCAAAAATGGATCTGAGCGCAAATGCCGCTAAACGCGGCATGCAAGCGTGACACAACGGACGTTTTAAACGTCATTTACATAGCTGTTAAGTTCCAGCGTTCAAAGGAGGTTTGCAAACGTCCCGCGCACATTTTGCCTTATTGGTTGAACTGGATGGTAATTTTTCAACCAGACTAACTATGTAACTATGATCGAGAGAACATTTTCCAACAGGCTGGTTGTACACAAGTCAATCGATAGATCAACTTGTATACAGCCACCCTGCCCATACATGGATCAATATTCGTCCGGTTCAGCAGACAGCTTAACCACTTCTGGACCGGTAGATTTTCCCCCTTAATGACCATGCTTTTTTTTTGTGATTCAGCACTGTGTTACTTTAACAGACAATTGCGCGGTCTTGCGATGCTGCACTAAATAAAAAATTGATGTAGCTTTTTTCCAACAAATAGAGCTTTCTTTTGGTGGTGATTGATCACCTGAGCGATTTTTATTTTTTGCGCTACAAACAAAACAAGATGACAATTCTGAAAAAAAACAATATTTTGCACTTTTTGCTATATAACATTCATTTTTTTAAAAAAATTGAATTTTTTCATAATTTTAGGCCAATTTGGTTTCTGCTACATATTTTTGGTAAAAAAAATCCCAATAAGCGCATTTTGATTGGTTTGCGCAAAAGTTATAGCATCTACAAACTAGGGGAAAGATTTATGTCATTTTTATTTATTTTTTACTAGTAATGGTGGTGATCAGCGATTTTTAGCGGGACTGCGACATTGCGGCGGACAGATCGGACCCTTGACTGACATTTTTGACACTTTTGGGGGGACCAGTGACATTACTACAGTAATCAGTGCTAAAAATATGCATTGTTACTGTAATAATGACACTGGCAGGGAAGGAGTTAATCCCCAGGGGGGATCAAAGGTTTAAGTGTGAGCCTAGGGGGTGTTTTCTCACTGTAGGGGGGATGGGCTTGTGAAATCAATACAGAGACCTGTGATCCTAAATAGGAGGAACACAGGAACTCTACATTGATTCCAGAGAGAACAATGGTCTTCTGTGTTTACAACAGCAGACCTCCGTTCTCTCTTCACAGGGAGCAATTGCGGGTGCCCGGCGGCCCTGTGGATCGGCTTACCTACTGGTGAGTGGGCGCACGCGTGCGCCCTGGATCGCTCCCACAGACTGCCATACAGGTACGGAGATTCACAGGAACCGGACGACCTGGCGCCGTATAACTGTTATACGGCAGCTGGTCGGCAAGTGATTAAGCGGCTCAGCAGGCAGCCTTTTGGTGAAATTTGTCTTTTAAATGATTAGCGGTCCTGCTGGCCATTTGGTGACGAAAAAGCCACCACACAAGTGAAATGTGTTTTTTTTTTTAAATTAAGAAAAAAAGAGAAAACCAATTCGTACCGAGAGGTTGAACCTAGATGGGGTCTCAGATCCCGTTCTCAGCAACCCAACCCCTGTGTTGTTATTACACCTATCAGGCACCAATGATGATTTCCTTATTTTGGGGCTGCAAACTTATCATAGGCGGCCTTATAGCAAATATCGGGGCTGACTTCTAGGTGAAAAAGTTTAGCTGCAATGGTGTGGCTTTACTAAAGGTAAATAGACTGAGCACTTTGCAAGTGCAGTTGCTTTGGAGCTTAGTAATTGAGGGGAAGCTCTACTGACTTCCATCATCCAATAATATGCAAGCAAAAATTATGTTTTTATTTTTTTTTTTTTATTATTATTTTCCTCTAATGTGATTGGGTGTTCTTTGTAAAATTAAGCTTCGCCTTATTTACTAAGCTCTGGAGCACCTGCACTTACAGGGGTTGATTTACTAACACTGGAAAGTGCAAAATCTAGTGCAGCTATGGTAGCCAATCATATTCTAATTTCAGGTTAGTAAATTAACCACCTGCTGACCGCCCCACGTATATATACTGTGGGGCAGCGGCTCTCCTGCATGAAATCACGTATAGGTATACGATTTCGTTCCTCTGGGTCTGCAGCACTCCCGCGCGCCACCGGTGACCAGCTCCCACTGGGGTTGGACACAGCGGGAGCCAAGCAGCAGGTCCGAGGGACCCGATGTCTGCTGAGACCTGCCGATCGCTCCCGAAAGGAGTAACCATTCTGCTACCGTTGTAGGCAAATTAGAGTTAACTAACTGCATGCAGAAGCGGGTTGAAGGAGTGAAAGGTTTTTTTTCCCAGTTTAGTGTAATGGCTTTGTGTGCAAAAAAAGCAGTAAGCTTTACAAAGTTTTAAGGGCAACTGGTTCTATGAATCCCAACATAAGTGGGTACCTTTGACAGGTACCCACATAAAGGGCTGGATTAAGAGAATCATGGGCTTGGTGCTGAGGATTTTGAAGGGCCTTAAGGGCCGTGCCTTGGCATGCACCCAGAGGAGGAAGGGTGCAGCCATGCATGCCTAATTCAACATGGGATGCTGTCTCTGAAGCCCATAAACACATCCATGCATCGGCAACTGTCCCTCCTTGTCCGGCCTTCGTGCTGTGTGGGGAGGTTCTGAGGGACCTGCCTGGGGAAGCGAGCATAGAAGCCAGACTTCTGTGTTTACAAGTGACAGAAGAGCGGTAACAGTGAATATGGCCAACCCGGGGCCTATATTAAGGTAGGGGCCTGGAGCTGCAGCTCCAATAGCCCCTACGTTAATCTGGCCCTGCCCACGTACCTGCTCCCATGTCCTAAATTCTTGCATAGGTGAGAATGACATTCGATTAGGCCCACCCCGTCTACACCCCTCGCCCACAGCCTTCTAGGACACCTTACACGTCCCAGCAGGCTGCAGGACCACTCCCTCTGCGCCTTGCAATCCCTCGTATGCACAGCTGGGAGCTGGCTGTTCAGGTAGTCACAGTTGGCTCCTAAATTAAAGATAGCGGCACCAGGGACCCACAACAGTGAGAACCAGAAACAGCGCTGGACTCCAGACACAGGCAAGTACCTGATTTTAAGTATTTTGTTTTTTTTTAAAAAAAGTTGACATTCCTCTTGGGTGAAAACATTTTCATAATGTAAATCAGCGATGGTCAACTCTCTTAAATTGGGTAGCCTTAAGTGTGGCCTGCAACATCACCAAAGGGCCACAGATAAAATTCAGTGTCAGAGGCAGCAGACACACAACAGGATCTAGTAAAATATTATGGGCATGATAGAAGTGATTGACCACGATTGTGGACACGATACAAGAGATGGTCAAAGACTGCAGAAATGATACAAGAGATGGTCAGAGACAGCAAACAGGATACAGGAGATGATCAGAGACTGTGGACATGATACAAGAGATGGTCAGAGACTGAAAAACATAATACAAGAGATGGTCAGGGACTGCAAACAAGATACAAGAGATGGTCAGGGACTGAAGACATGATACTAGAGATGGTCATAGACTGGGAACATGATACCGGAGGAGGTCATAGATTGTAAACATGATACAAGAGATGGTCAGAGACTGTGGACATGATACAAGACATGGTCAGAAACTGTAGAAATGTTACATAGTTACAGTTAGTGAGGTTGAAAAAAGCCACCAGTCCATCCAATTCAACCTATGAATGTGTGTGTATAAGTGTTTGTCTTTTTTTTAAAGATATGTTTATTACCAGAGGACCCGATTGACTGTATAATTTCAATGGTACAATTTGACAACTTTATGTCAGATGGTTCTACCTAAAGCCAATGTAAGCCATGTAAACGTTTTTTGCTAACATTTGTGACAGCACCCAACTGGTTTTCAGTTTGAATATCCTTACAGTTTTGGGATACCATGAATGTACGCAAAAGGAAAAAATGTTTGCTTTGTCATTGTAACATGTTCAGCTATCGATGTAATGTCGGATTATGTATACTGTATTTTTTTTGCCTTTTGTAATAAAAAGAATTCTATGTTTATTGAAATTTTTACATAAACAACAAATAATAACAGTTACAACCGCAAAAAAAAAAAAAAGACTGGGCCTCCGAGGTCTCACATACATGGAAATGCGACATAAGCTTTTAGATCTGACATACAGTAAAGTCTCCGGAGCCTAAAGACGTTAAAGGTAAGAGGACTGGATAGCCATCTATTCCATAATTTGTCAAAGAGGAGAGGTCGCTTTCGAAATTCAAAAGTGAGCTTATAAGGGAAGACTATTGGTGATCAATTGAAGCCAGGTGGTTACAGTAGGCCGTGAGGTTCCCTTCCAGCTCAGGAGAATAGTCTTTCTGACGAAAAAATATAGGATGCGTAATAATCTTTTAGTGCACTTAGAAACAGAGAGTTCACCAAAAATACCAAATCAACAATTTTTAGGATGCAGTTACATACATAGTTACATAGTTAGTGAGGTTGAAAAAATACATCAGTCCATCCAGTTCAACCTATGATGTGTGTGTGTGTTTGCTGTTAACCGTACATTGTATACCCCTGTATGTTGTGGGCTTTAAGGTGCCCATCTAATAGTTTTTTGAAACTATCAATGCTCCCTGCTGATACCACTGCTTGTGGAAGGGAATTCCACATCCTTACTGCTCTCACAGTGAAGAACCCCCTGCGTATTTTAAGGTTAAACCGCCTTTCCTCTAGTTTTAGTGAGTGGCCACGTGTCTTATTGTATTCCCTTTCTCTGAATAGGTTTTTCCATATGCTAGGGTTGCCAGTACAATATTTGCACATTGATATCATATCCCCCCTCAATCGTCTCTTCTCCAGAGAGAATAGGTTCAGTGCTTGTAGTCTTTCCTCATAGCTGATGTCCTCCATTCCCCTAATTATTTTTGTTGCCCTTCTCTGGACTCTCTTCAGTTCCAGTACATCCTTCCTGAGGACCGGTGCCCAGAACTGGATAGCATAGTCCAGATGTGGCCGGACCAGAGTCTTGTAGAGTGGGAGAAATATCTCTTTATATTAGGCAGTATATTAGGGATACCCAGTATATGTCAACTTCGGACCAAAAAAAGAAACTAATGGACAGGACCAAAAATAATGAAGGAAGTAGGCCTCTGCTCCATAACCACCAAAACACTGCGGCGTGGAACGTAGTCCCATCCTACACATGCGATAAGGGATGAGATGACTATGATGAAAAATCTTTATTTGTATCACTTAGGCTATGACCGAGTTTTTGTAGGGATTGTATGCCGGACGGTGCAAGAATTTTTGCCGCCCTAGGCAAAATAAAAATTGCCGCCAATCCATATGCTCTCCCATCCCCATCCCAAGTTGCTGAAGGGGTTAAAACCAGTGGCGGCTGGTGCTCCATCGGTTGGGGGGGCATCAGAAGGGCCTGGCCATGGACCCCCCCCGTCACTCCAGAGCCCAGTCCACACCATATCCCACCCCACCGGGCGCCAGTTCACTTACCTTGTTCCTCCGGACAGCTTCCCCCTCCATCTCCTCCATGTCCCCTCTCGGCGGCTGTCTGCTCCTCCCTCCTCCTCCGCCAATAGGATGCTTTCTCCTTTGGCCAATTTGAAAACAGGTCTCAGGACCCGCTTCCTGATTGGCCGGGAGGAGAAGCAGTGTGGCAATAGCAAATATTAATTTGCTATTGCCACACAACTGGGTGGCCTCAGAGCACAGTGCTCTGTGCCCCGAGCCCATCCTTTTTTGAAGCCTATTAGAGCCTCTGGCTTTAATCACATGCCTAGGTCACCTTACTGGTAGCGCCAGCCCTGATTGTAAGCTGGGGAACAGGTAGCAGGTACAAAGCTCCCTGGGATGAGCAATCTTTCAGGCACAGATACCAAAGTCCCATGAGGTAGTGTTTATTGGGGCTATATACAAGTCTATATATAAAGGCTGTACAGTGTTTTAGGAAAAATAAGCAGGAGAAATAATAATAAAACAAAAACCTAGCCGTGTTCTGGCACTAATTATATACAATGCAGGCCCTCAATAACAGGCTGAGCACATACACAACTTGACAGTTTTACCAACCTTCTGCTCTCCTAGACAAATGTTGTCTGATTTCCCAGGGTGAGAGCACTGGCTGGCTGTCTTAGGTGTGTTTAAATTGGCCTGGGGAATAGAGGCCAACTACAAAGTGTTCTTGAGGTGGTACATGGTCCCGGTCAGATTGGCTGCAGCAGTCCGAGAGGCCTCCCCGCAATGCTTTAGGGGGTGTGGACAACGGGGCACGGTCCTGCAAATATGGTGGACCTGTCCTAAGGTCAGACGATTCTGGATAAGAGTCTATAATTTTATATACTCTCTCACCCTCATTAACCTGGTCACATCGCCCCTGCAGGCGCTTCTCGGTAAACCAATCGAGAATACCTCAAAACATACGAAACGCCTGGTGACATTCATTTTTACCGCAGCCAAAATAGCTATAGCCCGCTCCTGGAGATCTCCAGTGGTGCCGTTCGAGTTGCTTAAGGCTAAGCTGACCTGGATTATGATCAACGAGAGGATGGTGGTCATCCTCCAAGATAAAATACGCCTCTTCGAAAAGACTTGGGACCCCTGGGTGCGATACCTGGCGGGCTCCGGATAAAGGGGACCACCCCCCTAATGGGAGGACCAGGTGGTCTGTGTGGGCTACCTGAGCCCTCCTTCTGTGGGCCTGGACACCAACTTTCTATCTCTTCCTTTCTTTTCTTCTACTCCATCTCAACCTCTTCCTTGTTTCTCCTTCGTTTCTGTCACTTTCTCTTTTTACCACACAGTGACTTAGGTTGATGTGATTATCTTGGGCTGTTATTGCCCTCTGCTACCACCTGTTGTGGCTACTGTAGAACCTACCTGGTCGGTGATTTAGTGCCATCTATTCTGGATGAGCAGCTTTTCTATGCATATAAATGGTCTAGTGGGTTTGAGACAGGGTGTTCGCTTCCTCCCTCGAAGCGCAGTGTGTTCCCTTGGGGGCGCTGGAGGAAGCGGGGTGGGGCCCGGTCCGGCTGGTCCAGCTCCAGCCCACGACAAGAGCCACTGACCTGTTATTTTTTTTGTTATGTTTGCCATATTCCTGCTTTACTCTGTTGACCTTGTTAAATATTGCTAAATGTATGCTACTTCCCATGGTGGTTATTCCCTGTTTACACCATGAGTGTTTCTCTTTTTTCATAAAATCAATAAAAACATTGAAATCTAAATTTGCCTGGGGGAGAGGACCAAGATCCGAACTTGATCATGGATCATTAGAGATCCCTAAATGTGTATGAAAGGTGCCCGGAAGATGTATAAACCCTGAACAGGACTTTTCCCAGCTCCCTCTGGGACGCTCTGCTACATATCCCCCCTTGTTTAAACCCCAGGGTTGGAACACCTGTGGCCCAACAGGAGTGGACAGGGGACAGGGCATCTACATTCCCCATCTCAACACCTGGCCTGTGTTTTACAGTGAAGGAGTAATCTTATAGAGCCAAAAACCACCGGTTCATCCGTTTATTAGTCTCCTTTTGGGCAATCCATTTCAGAGGAGCATGGTCAGTTATCAAATCAAACTGGCGCCCTAACAGATAGTACCTTAGCGCGTCTAAGGCCCACTTTATGGCTAAACATTCCTTTTCAATGACTGCATACTTTTTCTCGTGTTCATTGAGCTTTCTGCTCAGGTACACCACAGCGTGTTCTTCCCCATTGTGTACCTGTGACAATACTGCCCTAATACCTACATCAGACGCATCCGTCCGAACCAAAAAATCCTTGGAGAAATCAGGGGAATACAATACTGGCTATGCACAAAAGAGTCTTCTTTAAGACTTGGAAAGACTCCTCTGCTATAGGGGACCATTTCACCATTACTGAGTCTTTCCCTTTCGTAAGGTGGGGCAGCTAGAGTTGTAAAATTTGTGATAAACCTTCTATAGTAACCTGCGATCCCAAGAAAGGTTTTGACCTGCTTCTTGTTTGCAGGACGTGGCCATTTTTGCAAAGCTTCTACTTTAACTGAGGTTTAATGACTCCACGGCCAATAGTGTAGCCCAAATACCTGGCTTCCATTAAACCAATGGCACATTTTTTTGGGTTCACCGTAAAACCTTCCTTGAAGAGGGAATCCAGAACAGCCTGGACACTGGGCAAGTGAGACTCCAAGTCAGTGCTATGTACCACTATATTGTCCAGATAGGCTGCTGCATACTGTCGCTGAGGTCTTAAGGGTCCTGTCTATAGCCCTCTGAAATGTTACAGGGGCATTTTGCAATCCAAAATGCATTTTTCTGTAATGAAACAAACCCTCTGGGGTCACAAACGCAGTCTTTTCTTTGGCACTACCAGTCAGGGGTATTTGGCAATATCCTTTGGTCAAGTCCAAAGTAGTTGGATAGCGGGCCTTGTCAAGTCGGTCTATAAGTTCGTCCACCCTGAACATTGGGCACGTGTCAAATGTTGTCACTGCATTAGGTTTTCTGAAGTCGTTACAAAACCTCCAGGTACCATCTGGTTTTGGAACTAACACAATGGGGCTAGACCAGTCACTATTGGATTCCTCAATATCATCTTGCTCCAGCATCCTTTTTATTTCATCACTAATGTCCTTTCTCCTAGCTTTGGGAATTCGGTATGGTTTGAGCTTGGCACTCAACCCAAGTTCAGTAACAATATCACGCTGAACCGCTGAAGTTGTACCAGGTAACTCTGAAAATGTCTCTCTATTCCTGATCAGGAACTCTCTGGCTTCTTGTTTTTGGGAATAAGACAGGGTGTCTGGAATCGTGACCTCAGGGACCAGAGGGGACTCGGTATCCCTAGGTGTTATGCCTCGTACACACGTGCAGATCGTCGGCCGAACGATCGGCCGTCTTTTGTCCCCGGGCTGTCGTGTCTGTTGAAAAGTGCAAAAGACTGCACAAGAATTTTGTCCGCCGACTACAGCCGACTGCAGAAGTGATGTCATGTGATGGTTAACTTTCCCTGTGTTTTTTCTTTTCTGAGCATGCCCAGTCTTGCAAATCTGCTGTCTGTCGGCCGAATTCTGTACTGACTGGCGAACAATCGGCCGCTCTGGTGTCGGCATACAAAAATTTTAATGCTTGCATGACAGATTCTTTTCGGCCGAAAGTGCGCTGTCGGCTGTCGGAAGCATCATACTAACAAGCATACAATCGGCCGATCGGTCGTCGGCCGAATCTTTTCGGCCGACAATCTGCACGTGTGTACGGGGCATTACAGGGACGGACCTCGCAGTCAAGGCCAGCTTATCCTTCTAGGGCTTTAACAGATTTATATGGTATATCTGCTCTGGCTTCCATTTACCTGGTGTATACACTTTATAATTGACCTCCCCAACTCTTTCCACTACTTCAAAGGGACCCTTCCACTTAGCCAGGAACTTGCTCTCAACAGTGGGAATTAACACCAGGACCCTGTCACTGAGAAGATACGGAGTCGGGCTCCCCTATTGTATGTTCTCTGTTGGGCTACTTGGGCCTGCAGTAAGTGTTCTTTTACCATAGACATGATCGCTGCAATCCTGTCCTACATTTGAACGATGTGCTCAATGACACTTTTGTGGGGTGTCTGCTTGCCCTCCCAGGTTTCCTTGGCTATGTCTAAGAGTCCCTGAGGGTGTCTTCCATAAAGCAACTCAAATAGAGAGTACCCCGTGAACGACTGAGGTACCTCCCTGAAGGCGAACATCAAGTACAGAATCAGGAAGTCACAGTTTTTTCCATCCTTGTAAACAACCTTTTTTAATATATTCTAATGTTTTATTGAAGCGTTCTACCAAGCCATCAGTTGGTGGGTGGTATACGGAGGTTCGCAACTGTGTCACCTTAAATAACTTGCACAACTCTCTAGTTATTCGTGACATAAATGGGATGCCCTGGTCCATAAGGTCCTCCTTAGGGATCCTAACACGACTGAACACCATGAACAACTCTTTGGCAATGTTCTTACCGGATGCAGTGCGTAAGGGAACTGCCTCAGCATTACGGGTAGCATAATCCATGATTACAAGAATATGTTGATGATCCCGAGCGGACTCGGGGAGTGGACCTACGAGGTCCATGGCGATCCTCTCAAAGGGCACTTCAATAATGGGTAAGGGCACCTTCGGAAGTGGTGTAGTGGGGCTGACATCTGACACACAGGACAGGATTGACAATAATTTTCAATATCTTTCTGTATCCCAGGCTAGTAAAACCTGCGTAACACATTTTCAGTGTTTTTTTCAACCCTTAATGACCTCCTAGTAAGTGTCCATGACCACATTCCAGCACCACTCGTCTGTAGGGCTTAAGGACTACCAACTGTTCAACAATTTCATCATTCTTTTTATACAGTTGTGTTCAAAATTATTCAACCCCCACTGAAATTGATTGTTTTGGCCAGTTTGACATTGATTTTGATCATTCAGTCATCCTGCTTACAATTAAATCAAAGAGGCACGTGTAGGTCAGACAAATATAACATAACATTTATAATGAAATAACCACAAATGTCTTTTCTGTGCTCACACCATTATCAGTTTTATTCAACCCCCAAGTGACATTCAATCTTAGTACTTAGTACAACATCCTTTTACAGTTATAACAGCTTTTAAACGTGAAGCATAGCTTGACACAAGTGTCTTGCACCGATCTACGGGTATCTTCGCCCATTCGTCATGGGCAAAAGCCTCCAGTTCAGTCACATCCCAGGCTTGTGCACTACAACTGCTTTCTTTAAGTCCCACCAGAGGTTCTTAATCGGATTTAAGTCTGGTGACTGTGATGGCCACTCCAAAATGTTCCAGCCTTTAATCTGCAACCATGGTCTAGTGGACTTTGAGCTATGCTTGGGATCATTGTCCTGTTGAAAGGTCCAACGTCTCCCAAGCCTCAGGTTTGTGACGGACTGCATCACATTGTCATCCAATATCTCCTGGTACTGAAGAGAATTCATGGTACCTTGCACACGCTGAAGCTTCCCTGTACCTGCAGAAGCAAAAACAGCCCCAAAGCATGATTGACCCCCCGCCATGCTTCACAGTAGGCAAGGTGTTCTTTTCTTCATAGGCCTTATTCTTCCTCCTCCAAACATAGCGTTGATCCATGGGCCCAAACAGTTCTAATTTTGTTTCATCAGTCCACAGAACATGATCCCAAAACGTCTGTGGTTTGTCCACATGACTTTTGGCATACTGCAGTCGACTCTTCTTATTCTTTGGAGACAGCAAGGGGGTGCGCCTGGGAGTTCTGGCATGGAGGCCTTCATTATGCAGTGTGTGCCGTATTGTCTGAGCAGAAACTTCAGTACCCACATCTGACAAATCTTTTCTCAGTTCCTCAGCAGTCACACGGGGACTTTTCTCCACTCTACGCTTCAGGTAGCGCACAGCAGTCAAAGTCAGCATCTTCTTTCTGCCACGGCCAGGTAGCGTTTCAACAGTGCCCTTTGCCTTGAATTTGCGAATGATGCTTCCTATGGTGTCTCTTAGTATGTTTAACATCTTTGCAATCTTCTTATAGCCATTGCCCTTCCTGTGAAGAGTAATCACCTCTTCTCTTGTCTTCCTGGACCATTCTCTTGACTTCACCATGTTTGTAACCACACCAGTAAATGTCTAGAAGGAGCTGAGTATCACAGTCATTTTAAAGCTGCCTAATTGGTGCTTATTAGGCTTTATTGCTGCTCCCTGACATCCACAGGTGTTTTCAATACCTGATTGAAAACACTTCAATGAACCTCTGTTCTTCAGAGTGGTAGTCTTTAAGGGGTTGAATAATTGTGTCAATGAAGAATTCACAAAAGAAACATTTACTACTGTATTACAAAACCAATTGATGTCATTTTAGTTGCATATGGTTCTTTAAGAAGTCCTTGTAGGATTTCATTCTGAATACAATTACAAATGTACACTAAATTCCCTAAAACCCTTTACAGCATTGGGGGTTGAATAATTTTGAACACAACTGTATATATACGATACAACAAATCCTCATTGCTGCTGAAAAAAGGAAAACAGCGCCTGTCCCCTGGTTCAACAGGTACATCATTAATCACAAGTTGCGCTAAATGGGAAATCAAAAAAATTTACAATGGCAAAAAATATATAAAAATGTTAATGAAAACACAAGCAGTGAAAGTCCATACAAAGTGATAAATTGAAATATTGAATTGGATTGAAATTTTGAGCAAGTAAAACTTCCACCACCAAAATTCGTGTCCGCCGCCACTCGAGAAACCTGCTTACTAGAGAAAAGGGACCACAAGGGTCAACAATACTGGGGATATAGTACGCTGTGGTGTCAAATGGACCTCTCCTCCATGATTCTCCAGATAGTGGATGACTTGTTAGAGGGTATTAATCTCCTTTGAGGAAACTATCCTGTTATCTAGATACCTCTGAGGAATGTATGCTTCAGTGCCAGGAGAGTCTCTTTGTGCCCAACATAAATAGTGTGATTGTCTACCCAATTTTCTTCTCCAGCACAATATTTGTTAATGAGTCTCCTCAGCAGGCTGCAATCCATGGCTAGTGACAGCTGCCCTGAACACCTCCTCTTATCCATACACAGGCTGTAAAGGAGTGTGTGTTCATACATTAAAAGCTGGCCTCCTTATAGAATGGACTTCTTATTTCTAGAGGCTGGATGGGGAAGCTTTACATGGGCTGTATGTTTGTTAACAAGTGCCGATCGCCGTGTAGTAAGAGATAAATGCTTGTATTATCTCCACTGCATATATTGATTTATTGATCGCTGGCTCTCGCCTTGGGATTTCCTGCCTGAGATTGGCCTGAGATGTATCGTTGGTGTTGCTGTGTCTCGGTTTGGCAGTGTCAGTGGAATCATTCGGCTTTGCCCCCCTCCTGTGGATTTCCAACTAGATCCTTGTATCTCTTTGAGCAGTTTGAAGCCAGCGCGATCCTCTTCTGCGTCCTCTTCGGTCCCACGATGCACTGCACCGGCCCCGCCGTCACTTCTGGGTCTGCAGCGTCATCCCTGCACAGCTTCTGGGCATGCCCAGAAGCTGTTTAGCAAGGTTTGACAGCACCTGCACCGGAACTGACGTCGGGGCCGGTGCAGGCGCATTGATTCCTGGGAGCGATGACGTTCAGCTCCCAGGAATCATTGCAAGCCAGGAAGTGACGACTCACCGTGGCCGCCGAGGGGAGGAAGTAAGGTAAGTATACTATCTTCTAAACAAGGTAAGTAAAAAAAATTGCGAATATCCATTTGTTTTCAGGTAACCCGGAGCAAGAAGATGGAACGAACTTTCATTTTCGGGTGGAACTCCACTTTAAGACTGGCAAGACTTTGCATTCTGGCATCTGCCCATGGTCTAATAACTTATCCACCCATTTCTTTCCTCTTTGGCATGAGACCTATGCTTAAAAAAAAAAGCCACAGCCAGGAAAAGTTTACAATTACGTAAAATCACCTCATCCTCTCTCATGGGAGTGCAGGGCTCTCTAGTTGCAGTTTTGTTTTATTTAATACCATTACAATCTGCAAGGTATATCTAGAATTCTACAATATATGGCAGATTCTAGACCTAGAGTGTATTCTGCTACGGTCACCTCTACGTACATGGAAATATAAAGTCAAAGTTATTAGTGAGTTGTCTACATGTTGGCATCTATCAATTTCTATGTCAATTTATTTGATTTCACATTTAGCGCAACTTATATTTTTGCTTATATTTGTACAGTGTGTATCTCACTTTTAAGTTGCAGCTTTTGATTGGTTTATTTAGCGCAGTGTATTTGTGTGATTATAGACATCATTAAAGCGGAGTTCCACCCTCGGAAAGTTTTTTTTAATAAAAATACCCCCGGGACAGTCAAGGCTAGTGCATTCCACAATGGATAGCCTCTGAACTGTCCCAGGTCGCACTTACCTTTTAGAAGAAATACTTACCTTGAAAATGTCTTGTCCAGCGCTGCCATCTCACGTGTGGGCAGCTGAAGCCAGCGCGCCCTATTCGTCCCAGAATGCCCTGCACCGGCCCCGCTCCTCAAGTCTGGTGCAGGCACGTCATTCCTGCACAGTTTCTAGGCATGCCCAGAAGCTGTTTAGCAGGGAATGACGCGCCTGCACCGGAAATGACGAGCGGGACCGGTGCAGGCGCATTGATTGACGACGTTCAGCTCCCAGGAATCATTGCGAGCAGGAAGTGACGGCGCGGGCCACGGCCGAAGAGAGAGGAAGAGGAAGTAAGGTGAGTATATTTTCTTCTAAAACAAGGTAAGTAAAGAAAAAAAAAATCGTGATTATCCATTATTTTTCAGGTGAAAGAGAGCAAGCAGATGGGGAAAAATGACTTTTAAGGGCGGAACTCCACTTTAATCACTACTACAATTTCCCAGGCCCTGACAAGGGCAGGGTCTTTTCTCTGCCCGGTACCAAAGTTTTCCTTGTGCACATTAAGATCAGCAAACTCTAATGTAGCCACAGGGTCAGCAGAAGCAGCAGAAGGCTGACCACCTTCACTGGCTGACTTCCTCAGGCTCCTCCAGTTCTCCTGTCATAAACGAGTAAGGAAAACCCAGGGAACCTTGGGAGGAATCCATTGAACCCACATTGTCAGTGCTGGCCAGGAGTTCTGGCTCCGCCACTGAGTCAGCCAGCCTTTTTTTCTACCTAGTGTCCTACTCCTGCAAGCCAGTGGTTAAGAAGAGCAGGAGCTGTGTCCGTCAATGAACAAATGAGAAATAAAAATGTGCACTTATATCAAGTCAGAGAAACCGAGCAACAAAAGGAATGAATTATCTATGCATTTTTTTAGAACATTTATAAGGATATCACAAAACACAGTTTTATTGTCACTTATGTAATTTTTATCATTAATTAGCACTATATAAGTTATTAAGCACCATTTTGTTTTGCCGTAATTTATTGGTAGGAGCGTGCTTTTTGCCCTTCTTTATTGTTCATGATACTAGAGCCGGTCAGAGACTGCAGACATGATACAAGCGATGATCAGAGCCTGTGGACAGGATACAAGAGATGGTCAGAGACTGCAACAATGATACAATAGATCAGCGTTTCTCAAATTCAGTCCTCAGGGCACACTAACAGGCCAGGTTTGCAAGAAAACTGAAATGCATCACAGGTGATATCATTTTCTGTTCAGTGATTGCAGTATTCTAGTCTGCTTCTCCCCAAGGTAATATTTAAAATCTGGCCTGTTAGTGGGCCCTGAGGACCAGAGTTGAGATACACTGCAACAGATGGTGAGAGACTGTGGCCATGATACAAGAGATTGTCAGAGACTGCAGGCATGATACAGGGGATGTTCAGAGACTGTGGACATGATCGAAGAGATGGTCAGAGACTGCGGACATGATACTAGAGATGGCCAGAGACTGCGGACATGATACTAGAGATGGCCAGAGATTGCGGACATGATACTAGAGATGGCCAGAGACTGCGGACATGATACTAGAGATGGCCAGAGACTGCGGACATGATACTAGAGATGGCCAGAGACTGCGGACATGATACTAGAGATGGCCAGAGACTGCGGACATGATACTAGAGATGGCCAGAGACTGTGGACATGATACTAGAGATGGCCAGAGACTGCGGACATGATACTAGAGATGGCCAGAGATTGCGGACATGATACTAGAGATGGCCAGAGACTACGGACATGATACTAGAGATGGCCAGAGACTGCGGACATGATACTAGAGATGGCCAGAGACTGCGGACATGATACTAGAGATGGCCAGAGACTGCGGACATGATACTAGAGATGACCATAGATTGCGGACATGATACAAGAGATGACCAGAGATTGTGGACATGATACAAGAGATGACCAGAGATTATGGACATGATACAAGAGATGACCAGAGATTATGGACATGATACAAGAGATGACCAGAGATTGCGGACATGATACGAGATGGCCAGAGACTGCGGACATGATACTAGAGATGACCAGAGATTGCGGACATGATACTAGAGATGACCAGAGATTGCGGACATGATACAAGAGATGACCAGAGATTGTGGACATGCTGCAGCAGACTTTCAGACTGTGAACATGCTACACGGACTGCTAAAAATATTTTGTATAATAGGGCAATAGGGAAACACAGGGGCCCTGAGGGCTGCACAAAAAGTGTCAAAGGACTGCATACAGCCCCCAGGCTGGGCACCAGGGCTGTAATTAGATATGTCCGAATATTTACTCACTAATAACAGCTGGTAAAGTCAGAGAGTAACATCAATTAAAACCATTTGCTTCAAGCATTGAAAAAAGGAAAATCAAAGACCTGTTCCATTTCGGAGATCCCTCATTACATTGTTCAGCAGTACTTGTCACTTAGAGCTGATAAACAGCATTCTCAGGAGTAACAGGTTTTACCCAAGTGTAGCTATTATGTCAGGATCAACATTCAGCAGAGTTTTCATTATGGTACGTTCAAGAATTAGAGGAATTCTAAGCCGCATGCCAAAGGAAAAAGCAAAAATCCCTAACACTAAAGCTGGCCATGCACTACTAGAAAATGTGAGTTTTAAGAACGTCCAATGGTTAGTGGGGTCAAATCGATGTTCATTTTCGACTGCAGTAATGAGCAAATTTCAAAGAGCAGGATTGAAACATTTTGCTTGGACTAACGAATTTCCAGCGATGAATGTGACCTTTTTCCAGGAGAGTTAAGCGGGGTTGGATGCTGTACCTGTGCCTCCAGGGTGCACAAAAAGCACCAGGATTGGAGGCAGATTCTAACTACTTCCGGCCCGCGCTGTAGCCGAAGTACGGCTACTGCGCGGACTTGAATTTCCGGGAGGCCGTCTTTAAACGGCCTCCCAGAAACAGGCTCCCCGCGCGCTCCCGCAAGCGTGCATCGGGGAAAATCTGTGTTGGCCGTGTCCCTTGGACACAGCCAATCACAGATCATGGTAAATGGCCAATCACAGCGGCCATTTACCACGTGATCGGGCCGTACAATGAGAGATGATCTCATATGTAAACATATGAGATCATCTCTCATCGCCAGCTCTCTTCCTCACACGGAGACTGCAGTGTGAGGAAGAGGAGAGCCCGAACACCGGTAAGGGAACACACAGGAATGTAATCAGGGCACTGATCACCAGTGCCCTGATTACAGAAGAGGGGAAACAATGCCACAACTGCCCACAGTGCCCGCCATCAGTGCCCATAGTGCTGCCAGTCAGTGCCCATCAGTGCCTGCTCATCTAGGCACTGACTAGCAGCACTATGGGCACTGAGTGTGGGCACTGATAGTGCTGCCCATCAGTGCTGATCAGTGCCACCCATCAGTATCCATCAGTGCCGTCCCTCGGTGCCCATCAGTGCCGCCTCTCACTGCCCATCACTGCCGCCTCTCACTGCCCAGCAGTGCCACCTCTCAGTGCTCAGAAGTGCCACCTCTCAGTGCTCAGAAGTGCAGCATATTAGTACCTCCTCATCAGTGCTCATAAGTGCCACCTCATCAGTGCCCATCAGTGCTGCCTCATCAGCGCACATCAGTGAAGGAGAAAATTGTATTTATTTTCAAAATTTACACACAGAAAAGAAAAACTTTTTTTTTTCAAAATTTTCTGTCTTTTTTCTTTTTTTTTGTAAGAAATAAAAAAGCCAGAGGTGATTAAATACCACCAAAAGAAAGCTCTATTTGTGTGAAAAAAAATGATAAAAATTTCATATGGGTACATTGTAGCATGACCGCGCAATTGTCATTCAAAGCGTGACAGTGCTGAAAGCTGAAAATTGGCCTGGATAGGAAGGGGGTATAAGTGCCCTGTAGGCAAGTGGTCAAGTATTACATTGGGGAGATGCAGACTAGAATACTGCAATCACTGAGCAGCAAATTAGATCACCTGTGATGTATTTCAGTTTTCTTGTAAACCTGGCCTGTAATGCCTCGTACACACGCAACGATGATCGGCCGACTTTTGTCCAAGTTGTGTTTTGTTGGTTGGAACGTGCCTAGATTGCACACAAATTTTCTCGGCCAACAAAATTCTACTTCAGAAGTGATGTCATGTGTTGGTTTGCTTTCTTTGTGTTCTTTCTTCTCTGAGCAATGCCCAGTCTTGCTCATCAGATTTTTCCCTGTCGAAATCTGTACTGACTGCACGAAAATCAGCCGTTGTGTTGACGGCCAACAAAAATTTTATAGTCTGCACACCAGATTTTTTTTTTTCGGCCGAAAAGTCAGAGTCAGTTGTCGGAAGCATCATACTAACAAGCCGAAAATCGGCAGATCGGACGTTGGCCGAAAATTCCCTGCCGATTCGACGCGTGTGTACGAGGCTTTAGTGTGCCCTGAGGACCGGAGTTGAGAAACACTGGTCTAGACAGATGGAAAATAGGGTTACCATCCATCTGGATTTCACGGACAAGATCGGATAGCAGCGGGTGTCAGCAGACATTCCACCACTGACATCCACAGCTCCATAGAGGTGCATGGAGCAACCAATCAGGTCCGCCGCCTGAAAAACTGACAGACTGACCTGATCGGAAAGCCCATGAGAAAGGGGCTTTAGGCCCACTAAAGTTCTCATTACGGAGCTCCATAAGTCCATTTACAGCAGGACCAGTTCACTTATAATGAATGAAGGCTTTAATGCACATATAGCAGTCAGCATTATCTTTATAGGTATAAGAGTGTGTTTCTGCTTCCATGAAGGACAAGCATTATACCCCCAGGGACAAATGGGGGGTATTTAGTATGTGCTTTATTAGTAGCAGTCAAGTTATATCCATCAAGAGGCATCTATGAAGATGGAACTAACCTACCCACGTACATTGGCCACTTCAATACACCCATAGCAAATGATTTCTAGACTTCCAAGTAGAAAAAGTGGTGTAGTGACTGTTGACAGTTTAACCACTTGCCTACCGGGAACGTTCACCCCCTTCCTGCCCAGGCCAATTTTCAGTGCTGTCACACTTTAAATGACAATTGCGCAGTCATGCAACACTGTATCCATATGACATTTTTAACATTTTTTTTCCACACAAATAGAGATTTGTTTTGGTGGAATGTAATCACGACTGGGTTTCTTTTTTTTTTGCTAAAAAGTTGTATATATAAAAAAAAAAAAAAAAAAGGTGTATTGCCCCTTTAAATCGTGATCGCGGTCCGCACCGCTGTAACCGGAGTCACCCTTAACCACTTTAAGACCGGAGGATTTTTCTGCTTAAAGCGGAGCTGCGGCCTCAAAAGCGAAAAAAATCGATTTTGGGCCATCCGCTTGCTGAGGGCCATCTGAAAAAGAAATGGATGCTCCCAATTTTTTTTGGGTCACTTACCTTGATATTGAAGAAAATATACTCACCTTCCTTCCACTTCCTCCCTCTGCGGCCCGCGCCGTCACTTCCGGCTTGCGATGACTCCTGGAAGCTGAACATCATCGCTCCCAGAAATCAATGCGCCTGCAGCGGCCCCGCTCGTCACTTCTGGTGCAAGCATGGCAATCCCTGCTAAACAGCTTCTAGGCATGCCCAGAAGCTGTGCAGGGATGCCGCGCCTGCACCGGAACTGACGAGGGGGCCGGTTCAGTGCATTGTGGGACTTCAACGTCACAGAAGAGGACGCAGAAGAGGACGCGCTGGCTTCAGCTGCCCACACCTGAGATGGCAGCGCTGGAGAAGAACTTTTCAAGGTAAGTATTTCTTCTAAAAAGGTAAGTGTGACCTGGGACAGTTCAGAGGCTATCCATTGTGGAATGTACTAGCCCTGACTGTTTATCTAAAATTTGACCCCCCCCCCCCCCCCCACCCGGGACCAGAACTCCGCTTCAATGACCAGGCCCTATTTTGCGATTCGGCACTGCGTTACTTTAACAGACAATTGCGCGGTCGTGCGATGCTGTACCCAAACAAAATGTAGATTCGTTTTTCCCCACAAATAGAGCTTTCTTTTGGTGGTATTTGATCACCTGTGTGATTTTTATTTTTTGCGCTATAAACAAAAAAAGAGCGACAATTTTGAAAAAAAATAATATTTTTCACATTCTGCTATATAACATTCCCCAAAAAAAAAAATCAAAAAATCAAAAAATTTTAAAATTCTAGGACAAATTTGTTTTCTGCTACATATTTTTGGTAAAAAAAACAAACAAAAAAAAAAAAAAAAAAAAATCGCAATAAGCATATTTTGATTGGTTTGCGCAAACGTCATTGCATCTACTAACTAAGGGAAAGATTTGTCATTTTTATTGTTTTTTTTTTTTTACTAGTAATGGCGGCGATCTGCGATTTTTTGCGGGACTGCGACATTGTGGCGGACAGATCTGGGCCCTAACTGATATTTGACACTTTTGGGAGTACCAGTGACATTACTACAGTAATCAGTGCTAAAAATATGCACTGTTACTGTAATAACATTGTAATGACATTGGCAGGGAAGGGGTTAACCCTGTGGGAGATCCAAGGGGTTAAATGTGAGCCTAGGGGAGCGTTTCTAACTGTAGGGGGGTGTGGCTTCTGAAATGACCATAGAGCCCCTGTGATCCTTCTATATAGGATCACATGGTCTCTATGACCATTCCAGAGAGAAGAAAAGTCAGCTGTGTTTACAACAGCTGACCGTCCTCCTCTCTCAGCGGGGAACGATCGCGGGTGTCAGGCAGCAATCGGAGCCACCTGACACACGCATCGCCCCCTAGCTTCCCGTTCGCAACCAACGTAGACCTACGTCGGTTTGCGCAGGAGAGCCACCCTGCCGCAGTAAAAAGGTGGCAGGCGGTCGGGAAGTGGTTAAATAGTGGCAGGAGCAGAGTGTGCCCAAGGAATGCCCAAAAGGAGACCCCTATACTGTACCACCTCACAGTGTAATCAGCAGCTCTGCAGCATGGAGATTCAGCATGAAACGTCTCACAGAAAGTGACATAGAATCACAAGAGGCCGAACACTGCCTATGTAGCTCCAGGCTACAACAAAATGGGGCCAATGTAAAAGCATAGGAAGCTCAGGGAAAATGGGCAACTGTACAGAGAACCGATGCCCACACTTAAGATGGCAGCTAAAAACGCTGCCATGAGGTCAGGACCTAGGCATGAGGCCACCACAGGGATCTACCTAAAAAGACCCCACAAGACAAGGTAACCGTGTACACCCCTCGGACGCCAGATATATCGTCCCCATGCAGGAGCAGGGAGGGTAGGGCCTGGTCCTGATAGGCCTGGGAGATCTTTCAGGAAAAAACAGAGTCCTGTTATCCCCAGGAGTGGGCCCACATCACCCCCCCCCCCCCCCGAGGCCACTAGGGACATGAGGGGGTTTTGTATTACTCAGCATACCATGGACTGGGTGGGCTCCGCTCCGGGCAGACTGCCTCCCAGCCTGAGTGGGGGTGCTGCCGGCCAAGGGGTACGCTGCGACTCAGGGCATTCCAGGTCGATGCGTCCTGGCAAGACAGCCGCTCGCAGGCTCGTCCCCATCCACAGGGGCTCAGTCGTGGCGAGGCCTAGTCGGACCATAACCTGCTCACGCTCGTTGACCAGGCTGTGAGACCGTAAAGATCTAGATTATCCAGTGCGAAACCACAGCCCAGCTGTCGCTTGTAGTTCACCAGGAGGATCCCCCTGACACTAGCTAGCGATAGTGAGTAAAGAAAAATAAATAAAAAAAAAATGAGACCGAAGTCCCAGCAGGAAACCTAGGTCCTACTCCTTCACTAGACAGCAAGAAACTGATTTGAGAGCAGTGTGTCTGGGGTAATGCCGAGGACAGCCCCTATAGGCGTGTCAATTAATTTTTTCACTGCCTAGTCAACTCCTGTAGATGGCGCATAACCCAATGGTAAAAGAAGCATTGCCGCTGCGTCTGTAATGGACGATAGAGAAATCTACTTTTTTTTTTTTGCTATAAAAATTACTTAGACACCCCCCCCCCCCCCATTATTATATATATATATATATATATATATATATATATATATATATATATATATATATATATATATATATATATAATTTTAGCAGAGACCCTATAGAATAAAAATAGTATGTGTTGCAATTTTTTGTCACATGGTATTGGCACAGCAGTTTTTCAAACTCAAAAGAGAGAGAAAAAAACCCCCATAAATTTAGCCCAATTTTTTTGTATAATGTAATAGATGAGGTTACACAGAGCAAATTAATACCTAAAATGTCACGCTTTAAAATTGCGTCTGCCTGTGGAATGGCGGCAAACTACGGTGCTTAAAATTCTCCATAGACAACACTTTCAACGCCTTTACCAGGTTACTAGATTAGAGTTGCACAGGAGGTCTAGGGCTGGAATTATTGCTCTTGCTCTGGCGTTCGCGACAATACCTCACATGTGTGGTGCGATCACCGTTTACATATGCGTGCAAAAGTAACATTTGCGTTCTGCATTTGCGCACAAGCAGGGGGCAACGGGGGCGCTTTCAATATTTTCTATTATTTTATACAAAAAGTTTTTTTTTTTTGTACAAACTTTATTGCTATCACAAGGAATGAACAACATCCCTTGTGACAGCATGGGACGAGACAGGTTCTCTTTATGGAGAGATTTGAGGTCTACTGTATTAGACCCCAATTCTCTCCTCTGGCCCCCCATGCAGCCGATCAGTCCAATCAGCTGCTTCTCTGGCCACTGGTGGCCAGGTAAACAAAGGGGTGGAACCAGAAGTGACGAATACTCGTCACTCCCGGTCTCCAGGGTTACAGAGATAGGGGAAGGACGTCAGTTCCTTTCTCTGTACCAGACATCCATCGCCACCGGCCACATCTCTCCAGGACCAAGATGGGACCGGAGAGCCCGGGAGAGGCGGCAGCGGGAGGGGGGTGGGACCCCCTTCTGCCACCTGCAGAAGTGATCGAGTGGCTAATAATTAGCCACTTGATCACTTCTGCCTTGTATAGAATTGCCAGCTGAAACCTATGATAACGGGATGATGCCTGTAGGTGCACCCACCATCCCGGTATAACCACCGAAACCCAAGGATGTCCTTGGGTGGGAAGTGGTTAAATATTTTCCCGACCACAAATTATATATTTATACAGTGGGTACGGAAAGTATTCAGACCCCCTTAAATTTTTCACTCTTTGTTATATTGCAGGCATTTGCTAAAATCATTTAGGTTCATTCTTCTTCCTCATGAATGTACACATAGTACCCCATACTGACAGAAAAACACAGAATTGTTGACATTGTTGCAGATTTATTAAAAAAGAAAAACTGAAATATCACATGGTCCTAAGTATTCAGACCCTTTGCTGTGACACTCATATATTTAACTCAGGTGCTTTCCATTTCTTCTGATCGTCCTTGAGATGGTTCTACACCTTCATTTGAGTCCAGCTGTGTTTGATTATACTGATTGGACTTGATTAGGAAAGCCACACACCTGTCTATATAAGACCTTCCAGATCACAATGCATGTCAGAGCAAATGAGAATCATGAGGTCAAAGGAACTGCCTGAAGAGCTCAGAGACAGAATTGTGGCAAGGCACAGATCTGGCCAAGGTTACAAAAAGATTTCTGCTGCACTTAGGGTTCCTAAGAGCACAGTGGCCTCCATAATCCTCAAATGGAAGACGTTTGGGACGACCAGAACCCTTCCTAGAGCTGGCCGTCCGGCAGAACTGAGCTATCGGGGGAGAAGAGCCTTGGTGAGAGAGGTAAAGAAGAACCCAAAGATCACTGTGGCTGAGCTCCAGAGATGCAGTCAGGAGATGGGAGAAAGTTGTAGAAAGTCAACCATCACTGCAGCCCTCCACCAGTCGGGGCTTTATGGCAGAGTGGCCCGACGGAAGCCTCTCCTCAGTGTAAGACACATGAAAGCCCGCATGGAGTTTGCTAAAAAACACCTGAAGGACTCCAAGATGGTGAGAAATAAGATTCTCTGGTCTGATGAGACCAAAATAGAACTTTTTGGCCTTTAATTCTAAGCGGTATGTGTGGAGAAAACCAGGCACTGCTCATCACCTGTCCAATACAGTCCCAACAGTGAAGCATGGTGGTGGCAGCATCATGCTGTGGGGGTGTTTTTCAGCTACAGGGACAGGACGACTGGTTGCAATCGAGGGAAAGATGAATGCGGCCAAGTACAGGGATATCCTGGACAAAAACCTTCTCCAGAGTGCTCTGGACCTCAGACTGGGCCGAAGGTTTACCTTCCAACAAGACAATGACCCTAAGCACACAGCTAAAATAACGAAGGAGTGGCTTCACAACAACTCTGTGACTGTTCTTGAATGGCCCAGCCAGAGCCCTGACTTAAACCCAATTGAGCATCTCTGGAGAGACCTAAAAATGGCTGTCCACCAACGTTTACCATCCAACCTGACAGAACTGGAGAGGATCTGCAAGGAGGAATGGCAGAGGATCCCCAAATCCAGGTGTGAAAGACTTGTTGCATCTTTCCCAAAAAGACTCCTGGCTGTATTAGATCAAAAGGGGGCATCTACTAAATACTGAGCAAAGGGTCTGAATACTTAGGACCATGTGATATTTCAGTTTTTCTTTTTTAATAAATCTGCAATAATGTCAACAATTCTGTGTTTTTCTGTCAGTATGGGGTGCTATGTGTACATTCATGAGGAAGAAGAATGAACCTAAATGATTTTAGCAAATGGCTGCAATATAACAAAGAGTGAAAAATTTAAGGGGGTCTGAATACTTTCCGTACCCACTGTATATTACACACACACACATACATACATTGTGGATTACAAGCGGTTTATCAGGGTTATCGCTAAAGATATCACCCATTACTCCAGTACTGTTTTTTTTTCTTCAGGCGGCCGGCTTTCTCCTGAGCCGCTGGAACGGTTTCCAAAGTGGCGGGAGGGGAACGTCCCCTGCCGCCACTCACATCACAGTGTTTCTCGAGCGAACCGGCGGATACAGCCTGAGAAACGATCTGACAGTGCAGCCTGGTACTGTAATAGGCAATCAAAAAAGTTTACACTCTTTGATCAACTCTATGGCCTTAGAGGACTGGAGCGACATCACTTCCGGTCCAGGCTGAAAGAAAAAAAAAGATGAGATTTTATTGTAAAAAAAAAAAAAAAAACTAACACTAAAAGCGTCCCCACCCCTCCATGTTTGCACACAGAAGCGAATGCATGCGCAAGACGCACACACATACAGTGGGTACGGAAAGTATTCAGACCCCCTTAAATTTTTCACTCTTTGTTATATTGCAGCCATTTGCTAAAATCATTTAAGTTCATTCTTCTTCCTCATGAATGTACACATAGCACCCCATACTGACAGAAAAACACAGAATTGTTGACATTGTTGCAGATTTATTAAAAAAGAAAAACTGAAATATCACATGGTCCTAAGTATTCAGACCCTTTGCTCAGTATTTAGTAGAAGCCCCCTTTTGATCTAATACAGCCAGGAGTCTTTTTGGGAAAGATGCAACAAGTCTTTCACACCTGGATTTGGGGATCCTCTGCCATTCCTCCTTGCAGATCCTCTCCAGTTCTGTCAGGTTGGATGGTAAACGTTGGTGGACAGCCATTTTTAGGTCTCTCCAGAGATGCTCAATTGGGTTTAAGTCAGGGCTCTGGCTGGGCCATTCAAGAACAGTCACGGAGTTGTTGTGAAGCCACTCCTTCGTTATTTTAGCTGTGTGCTTAGGGTCATTGTCTTGTTGGAAGGTAAACCTTCGGCCCAGTCTGAGGTCCAGAGCACTCTGGAGAAGGTTTTTGTCCAGGATATCGCTGTACTTGGCCGCATTCATCTTTCCCTCGATTGCAACCAGTCGTCCTGTCCCTGCAGCTGAAAAACACCCCCACAGCATGATGCTGCCACCACCATGCTTCACTGTTGGGACTGTATTGGACAGGTGATGAGCAGTGCCTGGTTTTCTCCACACATACCGCTTAGAATTAAGGCCAAAAAGTTCTATTTTGGTCTCATCAGACCAGAGAATCTTATTTCTCACCATCTTGGAGTCCTTCAGGTGTTTTTTTAGCAAACTCCATGCGGGCTTTCATGTGTCTTACACTGAGGAGAGGCTTCCGTCGGGCCACTCTGCCATAAAGCCCCGACTGGTGGAGGGCTGCAGTGATGGTTGACTTTCTACAACTTTCTCCCATCTCCTGACTGCATCTCTGGAGCTCAGCCACAGTGATCTTTGGGTTCTTCTTTACCTCTCTCACCAAGGCTCTTCTCCCCCGATAGCTCAGTTTGGCCGGACGGCCAGCTCTAGGAAGGGTTCTGGTCGTCCCAAATGTCTTCCATTTGAGGATTATGGAGGCCATTGTGCTCTTAGGAACCTTAAGTGCAGCAGAAATCTTTTTGTAACCTTGGCCAGATCTGTGCCTTGCCACAATTCTGTCTCTGAGCTCTTCAGGCAGTTCCTTTGACCTCATGATTCTCATTTGCTCTGACATGCATTGTGATCTGGAAGGTCTTATATAGACAGGTGTGTGGCTTTCCTAATCAAGTCCAATCAGTATAATCAAACACAGCTGGACTCAAATGAAGGTGTAGAACCATCTCAAGGATGATCAGAAGAAATGGAAAGCACCTGAGTTAAATATATGAGTGTCACAGCAAAGGGTCTGAATACTTAGGACCATGTGATATTTCAGTTTTTCTTTTTTAATAAATCTGCAACAATGTCAACAATTCTGTGTTTTTCTGTCAGTATGGGGTGCTATGTGTACATTCATGAGGAAGAAGAATGAACTTAAATGATTTTAGCAAATGGCTGCAATATAACAAAGAGTGAAAAATTTAAGGGGGTCTGAATACTTTCCGTACCCACTGTATGTAAACAGTGTTTGCCCCAAACGAGGTATTATTGCGCATGGTGGAGCGAGAGAAATAACTCTAGCACCAGACCTTGTCTGTAACTCTAAACAAGTAACCTGTAAAGACTTTTAAAGCGTCGCCTATGGAGATTTTTTAAGTACTGTAGTTTGACACCATTCCACCGGAATCACCGACCCAGGCAAACCTCTATCCTTCAGCACCTGGCTTTCAAACGGCCAAGCCATCAAAGCCATCGACTGTAAAACCGGATGGAAGATTGGCCCTTGGGACAACAGATCCTCTCTGAGAGGCAGTCTCCAATGGACGTCAGTGACCAGCCACACCAGATCGACGTATTAAGACCGGCGAGGCCAGTCCGGGGCCACTAGAATGACCAGAATCCCTTCTGCCTCGATCCTGCGCGCGCAAGAGCCTCGGCAGGAGCTTGAGAGGAGGGAACGCATAGATCAGACGATACTGGCCCCACAGGGCCACCAGCGTGTCCGCCAGAGGATCTAGTGACCGTACCACAAACCTATGAAACTGTTTGAGCCGAGACGCCAACAGATCCACCCCAGGGGTGCCCCACCAGAGACATAACTGATGAAACCCATTCAGATGAAGGGACCACTCCCCTTTGTCCAAACGCATGCCAACTGAGATAATCTGCCTGCCAATTTTCCACCCCTGGAATATATACACCGTAGAATGCCGGCTACCTCCAGAGCTGCCAACACACCACCCTGGTGATTGACATAAGCCACGGCCGTGACGTTGTCCGACTGGATTCGCACCTGACATCTCTGAAGACGATCTGTCCAGTGATCCAGGGACAATCTGATTGCTCGGAGTTCCAGAACATTGATCAAGAGTCTGGACTTCTCCAGTGTTCAAAACATCCTGAGCGGAGCTCCAACCCAGGACACCTCCCCATCTGGCCAGACTGGCATCTGTGGTGACCACTGTCCATTACAAGGGAAGGAAGGATTTGCTCTGTCGAAGAGGCAGCAAAAGCAAAGCCATCAGACCAGAGACCCTTTTGTTTCTCAGCTCTGATTTTTCAGACACCTGTCCCATTTGGCAGGGACATTCTATGGAACTGTGCAAACGGAACCTCCTCGAAGATGGAAACCATCAGGCCAAGCACCCGCATGCAAGTCCGGCGGGAGGACCATATGCTGGACA
>NC_138771.1:25055256-25070256 GCF_965119305.1 Pelophylax lessonae | reverse complement strand
CATGCTGAATTTTTTTTTATCTTTTTAATCCGTTATAAATGGACACCAAAAAAAATCTTGAAAGCTATGAAAAGAGCGCCCCTTGCAGGTCTTTTGTTTCCAGTAGTCTCTCTCTCTAATATAATATATATATATATATATATATATATATATATATATATATATATATATATATATATATATATATATATATATATATATATATATATATATATATATATATATATATATATATATATATATATATATATATATATATATATATATATACACATACACACACACACACACTTAAAAAAAAAAAAAAAAAAAAATAATATATATATATATAAATATATATATATATATATATACATACATACACACAATATATACACATACATTAAAATTTTTTTTTATATATATATATATATATATATATATATATATATATATATATATATATATATATATATATATATATATACACACATACACACACATATACACACACATATATACATATATTTGAATTTAGCATTCAAACTTAACAGGGAGATGGCATTCCACGGCCTCAACCCCCCCCCGTAGTTCTATTGGCAGCACATACACAACATTCATATTGTACATGCATGCATTCATTAAATAGTTGACATGCTTGGCGATGTGAAGCCAGAACAGATCCTGGTTTATATTAAATTCAGGACCATCTTTTTTTAGCGTGGCTCCCCGGTGACCTGAAATCCGAGGAATACTGACCGCCGCTCCTGAGAGATCTCCGGTCTGGTTTCGGCTTTGGGGCAGAGGATGATGCGGAGGTGCTTGCAGATGGCTCCTGTGGCTGAACACAAAGAAGAGCAGTGATATGAATAAATGCTTTTCTGTAACATCTCACCTTCATTAAAACTCCCTAGAAGAGTCAGTGCCCATCCCCCTGCTCAAACACAGCATTTTAACCATGCATATTTCATTTGGAGACCAGCATCTCTCAACCATGGAACCCCGGGGTTCCTCCAGAGGTTACTAGGGGTACCTTGAGCATTTTTTGCCTCTTAGGCAAGTTACCGCTGGCACCAATGATTTTTTTTCAGCCATTTTTTAAAAGGGGGGGGGGGCAGTTTTCCCATTGGCCATAAATTAAGGGGCATTGTTCTCACGGACCACCACCCTAATGTGCCCTGAGCTGTGGATCTAATGAATATTGGCAGAGGTTCCCTAAGACCTGAATGTTATAGCAAGGGTTCCCCCATCTTGAAAAGGTTGAGAAAGGCTCTCTATACATACATGGTACTGGATATACAGTCATAAGATCCTAAAAAGAAATGTCTTTACAGTGTAAGTAGTGTATACAGAAAAAATACTGAGATGCATAACCATGAGTCCAAAATAAAAATAAAAAAAAAAATGTCTGTCTTTCAGGTATGTCCGGGGATAACTTCAGTAAGCTTTTTTTTTTTTGGGGGGCGGGGGGGATGGCTACGCATTTCAAGGCCTTATTGCTTCTTTAACCACTTAAGCCCCGGAGGATTTGGCTGCTAAAAGACCAGGGGGTATTTTGCGATTCGGCACTGCGTGACTTTAACGGACAATTGCGCGGTCGTGCGACGCTGTACCTAAACGAATTTGACCTTTTTTTTCCACAAACAGAGCTTTCTTTTGGTGGTATTTGATCACCTGTGCGATTTTTTGATCACGCGCTATAAACAAAAAAAGGAGCGACAATTTTGCAAAAAACAATATTTTTCACATTTTATATGAAATTCCCCAAAAAAAAAAAAAAGTAAAAATCAAAATTTTTTAACATTTTCGGCCAATTTGTTTTCTGCTACATATGTTTGGGGAAAAAAAAAAAACGCAAAAAGCGTATTTTGATTGGTTTGGGCAAAAGTTATTGCGTTTACTAACAAAGGGAAAGATTTTTGTCATTTTTGTTGTTTTTTTTTTTTAACGCGTAATGGCGGCGATCTGCGATTTTTTTTGCGGTACTGCAACATTGGGGCGGACAGATCGGACCCTTGACTGACATTTGTGACACTTTTGGGGTTACCAGTGACATTACTACAGTAATCAGTGCTATATATATGCACTGTTACTGTAAAAATACACTGGCAGTGAAGGGGTTAACTTTATTTGAGAGGGAGGGGCTGTGTGTGTCCCTAGGGGCGTGATTCTAACTGTGATTGGCTGTCTGTTGAGCTGTAGTTACACTGATCAACGGTTCTACATAGTAGAACCGTATGATCAGTGTTTCTACACAGGGAGAACTGACAGGCAGCTTGTTTACACAAGCTGCCTGCCTTTCTCCCTCTCCCCCGCCGATCGCCGAGTGACCGGCGGACATCGGGTCCGCCGGTCACACGCGCGGGGGGGGTCCGTGACCGAGCGGGGGCGCGCTCTCGCTCCCGAGAGCCTCACAGGCTAGTGATGTTAATTTACGTCACTTTGCCTGTGAGGGGCTGACCGCCGCAGTAAATCTACTGACGGCAGTCGGCAAGTGGTTAACCACTCAGCCCCAGCCCTATTTCGGACACTTTTTGTTAAAATCTGTATTTTTTCCTAGAAAACTACTTAGAACCCCCAAACATATATATATTTTTAGCAAAGACTCTGGAGAATAAAATGTCGGTCATTGCAAAATTTTTTGTCACGCGGTATTTGCGCAGCGGTCTTTAAAACGCCATTTTTTTGGAAAAAAATTTAAAAAATATCATTTTTAACATCATTTAAAAAATACTAAACAGTAAAGTTAGCCCATTTTTTTTATATATTGTGAAAGATGATGTCACGCCGGGTAAATAGATACCAAACATGTTATGGTTTAAAATTGCGCCCCCCCCCCCGTGGGATGGCGACAAACTACGGTCAATAGAGATCTCAATCTGCGACGCTTTAAATTTATTTAACGGTTACCAGTTTAGAGTTAGAGTGTAGCTCTTTTTTTTAAATTATTGCCCACGCTCTGGCGATTTAACTTTATTACAGGTTTTTAAAAAAAAAAAAAAAAAAATCTGATCACTTTTATTGCTGTCACAAGCAATGTAAACATCCCTTGTGACACCAATATGTAGTGACAGGTACTCTTTATGGAGGGATCGAGGGTCTAAAAGACCCCAAACCCCTCCACTACACTTCCCTGTATGCAAAACGCTGAAAACTGCGTTTTTGTATACAGCCATTTTTCAAATCTGCCGCCTTTTGCAGCACAGTAACCCGGAAGTGACGTCATGGACGCCGCCTCCGTGTTAAGTCATTCATCGGGACTCCATCCAGCCGGCGGACGTGCCGGCTGGGTGCTCGGGGCTCCCAGTGGGACGGGAGCCCCGAGCAAAGCCACGGAAGGCGGCGGGAGGGGGGGGGGGGGGGACGTCCCCTCCCGCTCACCCGGGTAACGATCGAGCGGCTCCCGAGTGCTGCACAATTCCTGGATTGGATGCCTCTGCTACAGTGTTCAGCCTCCATTCCCAGAGGACGCCTTATATGAAGAAACGCGGCGGTCGGAGCTAGTACTGTGATCACACAGAGGCGCGCTAGAAGTTACTGCGGCCGTGCTGTGGAGTTTTGTTACGGCTTGTAACTGATCTTAAGTGTATTGTGTTAAAACATTTTAAACAGTATTGCACTGAGGCTTCTTCCTTTTTAGATTTGATACATACCCCTGTTGGAGCATGTTGGTGGAGCACAGGCTGAGGCACATATTCCCGTGATGGGGACTCTACTGCAGAATCTGACTGATGGGGTCATAGAGTCATTTGGGGATCAATGGTGAGTGGCAGCTCTCTAATGGGAGACAGGTAATGCACAATTGATCTCTCCTTCTGAGATCAACTCGGTCCGGAAAAGGCCTCACTGAGAAGCACTTTTAGCATTGGAGCACTTTTTAAGCACCTAGATCATTGATGGTGAACCTTTGCCCCCCCAGATGTTTTGGAACTACCTTTCCAAGATGCTCATGCACTCTGTAGTGTACTTGAGCATCGTGGGAAATGTAGTTCCAAAACATCTAAGGTGCCAAGGTTCGCCATCATTGACCTAGATGGACTTCCTAGAATTAAATTGCAACTCTTTGCACTTAACAGGGATTTATGAATGGTTTTATTATTATTATTCATCTATTTTGACATCATGTTTGTGTATGATTTTGTACATTTTTGCTAGTTTGCACCAGACAAATATTGTTTATGGATTTTGATTATGGATTTATGTATTGTATAGTGTTACTATTGAGGATTTAAGGGATTTTTAACCACTTGCCGACTGCGCACAGTATATTTACTGCGGCAGTCAGCCCCGGCCAGGCAGAGTGACGTAGGTCTACGTCGCTCGCCTGTCACTCCTTCTAGAGCCAATAGCGGGCGAGCGCGCGCCCGCCTCGGCTCGTTCACGGAGGAGTGCGGGAGTGTGACTGGCGGACCCGATGTCCGCCGGTCACACTACGATCGCCAGTACAGCGGGAGAAAGACAGAGCGGCTTATGTAAACAAGCCGCCTGTCAGTTCTCCCTGTGTAAAAACAGAGATCAACGGTTCTACTATGTAGAACCGTTGATCTTTGTTTTTACACCAATAGCAATGTCCCTACACAGTTAGAAGCACACCCCTAGGACACACTTAACCCCTCCCTGTCCAATACTGTTAACCCCTTCCCTGCCAGTGTCATTTTTGCAGTAACAGTGCATATATATAGCACTGATTACTGCAGTAATGTCACTGGTACCCCCAAAAGTGTCAAAAATGTCAGTCAAGGGTCCGATCTGTCCGCCGCAATGTCGCAGTACCGCAAAAAAAAAAAAAAAAAAAAAATCGCAGAACGCCGCCATCACTCGTTAAAAAAAAAAAAAACACCAAAAAATGACAAAAATCTTTCCCTTTGTTAGTAAACGCGATAACTTTTGCGCAAACCAATCAAAATACGCTTTTTGCGATTTTTTTTACCAAACATAGGTAGCGTAAAACAAATTGGCCGAAAATGTTAAAAAATTTTGATTTACATTTTTTTGAGGGGAATTTCATATAAAAAAAAAAGTGAAAAATATTGTTATTTTTGCAAAAATTACGCTCTTTTTTTGTTTATAGCGCGTGATCAGAAAATCGCACAGGTGATCAAATAACACCAAAAGAAAGCTCTGTTTGTGGGGAAAAAAGGACGTGAAATTCGTTTAGGTACAGCGTCGCACGACCGCGCAATTGTCCGTTAAATTCACGCAGTAAAAAAATCACAAAAAACCCCCTGGTCAGGAAGGGGGTAAAATCTTCCGGGGCTTAAGTGGTTAAAGACTGCACACTTTTTCTTTTTGCAGTAATCTGCTACAGCAGGGATATGCAAACTGTGGCCCTCCAGATGTTGCAGAACTACAAGTCCCATGAGGCATAGCAAGACTGATAGCCACAAGCATGACACCCATCGGCAGAGGCATGGAGGGCCACAGTTTGCATATCCCTGGATGTCCTGATTTGTTATGCTCTACATGCCATCAAAAACTAAATTGCATGTTGCCATATTGTTTTTTATTACACAATGTTTTATTACTGCACTTAGATGGCGCCCTCCGCTGTGGGGTTTTTTTTTTTTTTATGTCTCAATTCATAAGATCCTAACCAAAATTGCCTTTATTTTAGAACCTTTTAGTTGTACTTTGGAACTTTATAAAGTTATTTTTTCGCCACATGGTACAAATCAAGTATTGCCTGGGCAAATCCCAAGCATCATTCTGCTAAACATTTTATGTATGGAGAAGAGCAAAAAAAAAAAAAAAAAAAAAAAAAAAAGGAGGGCGGTGGGAGTAAAACCTTTTAAAAAATTTCAGGCATCATGACAGTTCAAATCATGGAAAGGTCACCTTTTCAGAAAATGTCCCAGGAATTGTGGATTATAGAAGGTTATTTTGCATTTGATTTGTGCATCTGTATGCATGCTGTGAGACTCGCGTCACGTGTAGAGCGTTAAAGGACGCCGCCACTCACTTTTTTTTTTCTTTTAAGGGCTTTCTTCGCCCGTGTTTATTAAAAGAAAGTTCATCCAGCAGAAAAAAAATAAAGGTTTTTCCCTCGCAGGGGTTTTAGCATTTCAGTCCTCAGCAAAATAAAATGATTATTCAGCCCTCCTGGCTTGAACTTGCAGCGCTGCTGCTCTGGCCTCAAACTCCAGGTCCTTGTCCGTCTCCCACAGACTTCGCTCCCACAAGGAGCGCTCCTGTCTGCCAGGGTGGAGCTCAGAACCATAGTCAGGTCATTATTAAAAGCCCAGCACACACCTGACCAACTAATATGCTGGCTATACTGAATAGCTGGACCCAGGATTGGAGATTCCATCCCACCCGGATCACTTCCAAATCTCAAGGCTCCAGGTCCCAAACTGGACTTTTTAAAAACACAGAGGAAACTGAAAAGCCAGTGTCCAAGCTCCCTGGAGCCCCTCAACATGCCTGGTAGAGAATTCTGAGTCACGTTCACTTTAGACCCTGGCAGGGCATTGCTCTGCCACAACGCACAAAAAAATGCACAGTCCACCTGGCCATCCAGAAAATGTGAAAAAATTTAGTATTACCTTATAAATTCCCCCACACAATGAAGTTGGGAAGAGGTGAAATAGGAAAGTTTTTTTTGTACCCTCTGTCCCTGTAAGACCAGTACATACAAGAAGTGGGGGGTGCAGAGGTCTCTGGAACAGGAAGGCACAGACGGCAATAAAAAACATAAATTGTGACATTTCCCCGCTCTACTAAAGCTGGCCATACACGATGCGAACGTCGTCCCATTCATTAGGTCCTGTTGCCACCCTACCGACTAAAAAAAACAAAGAAGCCTTAGGCATGCCACATACGGTGCAAATTTATTTTCTGCAAACATGGGTTAGAGTGCGGGGGAACACCACCCCACCCCCGCAGGGAGAAGTGATTATTGCTAGCGGCTATAGCAGCTGCTACCTATAATCTCAAGTATCCACTAGCAAGCATATATAGGAGGAGTCCCTTATAATGCAGCTGCACGTCTCTCCCAGTAAGGAGTAAGTATCTCCAATGGTGAGAGGTTGGATTCATCCTTTTAATGGATAGTGTAGGACCCACTGATAATGGGGTACTTTGACGTAGTGGTGGGCTTGAGCACGATATGGCCATATGGTGGGACTAAATCCCCATTTTTTGCCTTTATATTGGATAGTCATTTCTTTTGCACGTGTGCGCTATTCTCTGTAAATATGCATGTCGCTTGGTTCATAGCTGCACCAGCTTTAGAAATGCATGTTCAGGGTGTGCCCCCCCAGCTCTTTGTTTGTTTGTTATGTATTCGGTCCTGACCAGACTTCTGGGGTTGAGCACCCCACCCCCCACACCTGTACTCTACTCTGTCAGTGTCCACTAGCAAGTAGATATAGGAGGAATCCCTTATAATGCAGTTGCACATCTCTCCCAGTAAGGAGTAGCATCTCCAATGGTGAGAGGTTGGATTCATCCTTCTTGTTATGGATAGTGTAGGACGCACCGACAATGGAGTACTTTAATGTAGTGGTGGGCTTGAGCAAGATATGGCCATATGGTGGGACCAAATCCCCATTTTTTGCCTTTATATTTGATAGTCATATCTTTTGCATGTGTGCGCTATTCTCTGTAAATATGCATAATCGCAAGTAAATCCGGTAGGCTGGTTGTAATAATCTCAAGTAAATCTGGTAGGCTGGTTATAACCAAGTGGATCAACTTGGTACATTCGGCCAGCCCACACACATTCAAATCTCGGCTGAGATTCAAACAGTCTATGGCCGGCCTCATGGAAAACTGTCAGCCATCAGATGCAGCCAGCTGTCCAAATACAATATCCACAGTGAGAGAGTTTGTCCATCCATGCTGTACACAGTGGATGGAGAGATCTGTGGGCTGCAAAGAAAAATCTAACTGTGTATGGCCAGTTTAAGGCCCCCCATTATAAAAATTGTATACGGGAGACCCAGTGGGGGTTCTCAGCAATTAGCTGTGAGTGAAAGCCCCATTGAAAGAAAAAAAGGGTCTGACAGCTCCCACAGCAAATTGCGGCTGTTCGCATTTAATTGTTTAACCACTTAAGCCCCGGAGGATTTGGCTGCTAAAAGACCAGGGGGTATTTTGCGATTCGGCACTGCGTGATTGTAACGGTCAATTGCGCGGCCGTGCGACGCTGTACCTAAACGAATTTGACGTCCTTTTTTTCCCACAAACAGAGCTTTCTTTTGGTGGTATTTGATCACCTGTGCGATTTTTTGATCACATGTGCGATTTTTTGATCATGCGCTATAAACAAAAAAAGGGCGTCAATTTTGCAAAAATAACAATATTTTTCACATTTTTTATATGAAATTCCCCCCCAAAAAAAAAAATGTGAAAATCAAAAATTCAAAAAATCAAAATTTTTTAACATTTTAGGCCAATTTGTTTTATGCTACATATGTTTTGGCAAAAAGCGTATTTTGAATGGTTTGCGCAAAAGTTATCACGTTTACTAACAAAGGGAAAGATTTTTGTCATTTTTGTTGTTTTTTTTTTTTTTAAAGCGTAATGGTGGCGATCTGTGATTTTTTTTGCGGTACTGCGACATTGGGGCGGACAGATCGGACCCTTGACTGACATTGACACTTTTGGGGTTACCAGTGACATTTCTACAGTAATCAGTGCTATATATATGCACTGTTACTGTAAAATTACACTGGCAGTGAAGGGGTTAACTTTATTTGAGAGGGAGGGGCTGTGTGTGTCCCTAGGGGCGTGATTCTAACTGTGATTGGCTGTGGCTTGAGCTGTAGGAACAGTGATCAACGGTCCTACATAGTAGAACCGTATGATCATTGTTTCTACACAGGGAAGAATGACAGGCGGCTTGTTTACATTAGCCGCCTGCCTTTCTTCCTCTCCACCGACGATCGCTGAGTGACCGGCGGACATCGGGTCCGCCGGTCACACGCGCGGGGGGGGGGGGCTCCGTGACCGCGCGCTCGCTCCCCAGAGCCTCACAGGCTAGTGACGTACCGACACGTCACTCTGCCTGTGAGGGGCTGACCGCCGCAGTATATGTACTTGCGGCGGTCGGCAAGTGGTTAAGCAGCGATTACCTGCAAATAATAGGCCCTGGATGCAGGCTGTATACATCCAAGGCTTATCATTGGCAGGTAAATCACTTCACAAACCTATATCTGACCAATATAAGTCCAGTATCACTGAAGTCATCACAGTACAGCTCACAAGTGATAACATGAGAAAGGGAAAAAAAAAAAAAAGATAAATGGCCGTGTTTTCATTATGTTTGCTTAGATATATTGGAGCAGCCAAAGCATTAAACATGCAATTATTTCTCTCACAAGTCACTGATTAATGGGCGTACAAGCACTGATAGACCCGCAGGATTCTATTGAGAAAACCCGAATCTCCGTCCTTACCTGACTTGGGGCAGAAGCCACCTTGTAACTCCTCCCTTCCTTCATGCTCTCCCAGCTCTCAATCTTCTGCCTCCTCTTCTCTTCTTCCAGCTAAGAACAAAACCAGAGGAGAAAACATTAGAAGCACGCCGGGAATAAAAATCGTTCTAAAACCATAAAGGTTTTTTACCTGATTGCATTACCGAGGCTCGCTCTGCTCTCTCCCTCCTCACAGGGCAGAGTGATAGCAGCGGGAGCCATTGGCTCCTGCTGCTGTCAAATAAATTCTATGAGGAGGGAAACAGGGGGGCAGGGCAAAGCCCTGGGGTCTGTGTCTATGGACTCAAGCAATGGGGCTCAGGAGCGAGCCCAAACGAGTACCCAAACCAGTACAGATACAATACACTTTCATACAGTAGGAATCAGAGGACCCTGCTCATTAGAGCTTACAATCTAGGAGAAATATTATACATACACACTGTGTGTGTATTTATATATATATATATACACACACACATACACACACATATATATACATATATATACACACACACATATATATACATATATATACACACACACATACATATACATATATACACACACACACACACACACACATAAACACACATCGGTTAGGCGTTGTTAAATGGCTGGCTGAAGGATAGTAAAAACGGTGGCTTTGCTGCAGTTTTACTGAAGTGCCTGCAGCTCACCCCTCCTCCGCTCCATGTATAGCATCTTTTTTTTTTCTTTCTTTTAGAAAAAGGGTTTAGATTCTCCCCCTATACACATCATTTGCCAAGGCCAGTAGTCTCAAAACTGCAGCTCATGGGCCAGATGTGGCCCTTTGATTGTCTTTATCTGGCCCTTGGGGCATTATTCCCCCCCACCAACACACCAATGGCGGGGCACTATCCCCCCCCCCACGACACCAATGGCGGGGCACTATTCCCCTCCCCACGACACCAATGGCGGGGCACTATTACCCCCCCCACGACACCAATGGCGGGGCACTATTACCCCACCCCCCCACCGACACAAATGGCGGGGCACTATTACCCCCCCCCCCACCGACACAAATGGCGGGGCACTATCCCCCCCCCCCACCGACACCAATGGCGGGGCACTATTACCCCCCCCACGACACCAATGGCGGGGCACTATCCCCCCCCCCCCCACGACACCAATGGTGGGGCACTATTCCCCCCCCCCCACCGACACCAATGGCGGGGCACTATTACCCCCCCCACGACACCAATGGCGGGGCACTATCCCCCCCCCCCCCCACCGACTACCAATGGCAGGGCACTATCCCCCCCCCACCGACTACCAATGGCGGGGCACTATCCCCCCCCCACCGACTATCAATGACGGGCCACTATTCCCCCCCCCCCCACCAACACCAAAGATAGGGCACTATTCCTCCCACTAATATCAATGGATGGGCCACTACTGACCACAGGTTTTATCAGTGGTGGTTGGTCTATTTAGGGCGTAGGGGCGCCCCCCCTCCATCCATGCATCTGGCCCCCTAATCTACATGCAGGGGCGCCGAACGAATGGAGTTCAATGGGATTTTTTTTTTGAATCACCTGATTAGAGCCAGAGGCTCTAATAGGGCGATGCAAAGGGTGGTCCCGGGGCGCAGAGCAGTGCATCCCGAGCCCACCCATTGTGTGACAATAGCGAATGAAAATTCGCTATTGTCACACCGATCCTCCTCTTGGCCAATCAGGAAGCGCGTCCGATACGCGCTTCCAGATTGGCCGCAAGGCAAACCCCTTGCCATTGGCCGAGGAGGAGGCGGGAGCGGAAGGAGACGCGCCGCCGGTCACCGGGAGTCGGGACTCAGAAGAATCCGCCCGCCGCCGCTGCTCCAGGTAGGTAAGGAGGCACTAACGCTGATCTCTGCATCGGGGGCACGCACGCTGATCTCTGCATTGGGGGCACGCACGCTGATCTCTGCATTGGGGGCATGTACTATGCATTGGGGGCATGTATGCTGGTCACTCTGCATTGAAAGGGGGGCACGCTGGTCACTCTGCATTGAAAGGGGGGCACGCTGGTCACTCTGCATTGAAAGGGGGGCACGCTGGTCACTCTGCATTGAAAGGGGGGCACGCTGGTCACTCTGCATTGAAAGGGGGGCACGCTGGTCACTCTGCATTGAAAGGGGGGCACGCTGGTCACTCTGCATTGAAAGGGGGGCACGCTGGTCACTCTGCATTGAAAGGGGGGCATGCTATACCTTAATTACTGAAGGCCCCTTTCACACTTTTGCGACCTCAAAGTCACGGAATTTTTTACAGCGTTTTTTGCCGCAAAGCAATGCCAATTACATTTTTCTGTTTGCGCCGCCCCCCCCCCCCCCCCCCAAACATTTTGAGCACCAGCCGCCACTGGGTTTTATGTAATGCTTTTTACTCCCACTGATGTTGGGACATTTTCTATTCCCATTGGCCACAGTCTGGTCCTCTAAAAGCCTAGGGCATGGCATGAGAGGATCTCAGCAGGACAATGGTGGGTATGCTGGATGGGTGATCATCGGCTTTGGAGTTTGCATTAAATCTACTAAAATAGAGCCAATGTGGGGGCCAGCTTTAGTGTAAACCGTCCATTTAAAAATGCTAAGAAAGGTTCAGGTCTATGTTTTGGTATCAGCTGCTGTCAGTCCTCTCTGGAAGTTCCTGCAGATTTCTTTATTCTGACAGACTGGTAATAAAAATGAGCTTTATTTGTGTCTGTGGAGTGGGTGTGGGGGGGGGTTTGTGTGTTTTCCCAACTACAAAGCAAGACGCCCAGCAGGGTTCTATTCAGAGTCTGATCCGGCTGATAAAAGAACAATACTGGCACGGTATGTACAGCTGTGAGGGTGCCGACATCTCAACTAATGCAAATGTGTGAGCGTCTCCGCACTGATCTGAAAGAACAAAACAATTACTAGACGCACCTTTCCAATCTGTCAGAATAAATGAGGATAATTCCATCACAGCAACATCAGCTCTGCCAAATTAGCTTTTACTAAAAGAAACATCTGATTAATCATTTGCCGGGGTTATGGAAATTGTTTATGGACAATGAAGGTCTTTAGACGTTTAGCCAGACAGTGTGCGGAATTGATCAGGTCACTCAATACAACGGGGGGGGGGGGTTTATTCATTTAGTGACCCCATGCAGAAGACATGATTTGTATAAAGCAGAGACTTATTAAGCCTCATACACAGGATAAGCATAGCGGACACCATTTTTTTTTTTGCACGCTCGTCCTCCATATATCAAAACTGAAGAGAGTGTTACTAAAGTTACAAAAATTCTCGTACGCGAGTACAACTTCGGAAGTGATGTAATATATTACATTGCATTTTCGTACAAAAACTGTACCGGGTTAACCACTTGCCGACTGCCCCCAGTAATATTACTGCGGCAGGGCGGCTCCCCTGGGTCCAGCGATGTAGACCTACCCCCCCCATCACTGGAGGGCAGGGGGAAGGGATTTCGGCGGAGCGCTCCCGCTGTGTTTAGACACAGCGGGAGTCGGGCCGGGGGCCGATTGCCGCCATTCTCCCACGATCGTCCGGGAAACGGTGAGAAGACCCGCCTGCTTATGTAAACAAAGCAGGCGGATCTTCTCAGCGACAGACCGGAAGGGATCAGCAGATGAAACTGCGATCTCTGTGTCTGTCACAGAACCCCCCCAAAACATACACGTCAGTAAGCATGAGGCATACATTTAACCCCTTGATCACCCACCATGTTAACCCCTTCCCTGCCAGTGTTATTACAGTAAGAGTGCATATTTATAGCACCGATTACTGTAGTAAGGTCACTGGTCCCCCCAAAAGTGTCAGTTAGGGGTCCGATCTGTCCGCCGCAGTCCCGCTAAAAATAGCAGATTGCCGCCATTACTAGTAAAAAAAAACAATATATTGGGGGCATGTACTATGCATTGGGGGCATGTATGCTGGTCACTACATTGGGGGCACGTAAGCTGATCTCTGCATTGAAAGGGGGCATGCTGGTCACTCTGCATTGAAAGGGGGCACGCTGGTCACTCTGCATTGAAAGGGGGCACACTATACCCTAATTACTTAAGGCCCCTTTCACACTTTTGCGACCTCAAAGTCACGGAATTTTTTAACAGCGTTTTTTGCCGCAAAGCAATGCCAATTACATTTTTCTGTTTGCGCCGCCCCCCCCCCCCCCCCCATTTAACCCCTTCCCTGCCAGTGTTATTACAGTAAGAGTGCATATTTATAGCACCGATTACTGTAGTAAGGTCACTGGTCCCCCCAAAAGTGTCAGTTAGGGGTCCAATCTGTCCGCCGCAGTCCCGCTAAAAATAGCAGATTGCCGCCATTACTAGTAAAAAAAAAAGAAAACAAAAAAAATTACATAAATCTTTCCCGTAGTTAGTAAACGCGATAACTTTCGTGAAAACCAATCAAAATACAATTTATTACGATTTTTTTTTTTTTTTTTTAACCAAAAAATATGTAGCAGAAAACAAATTGGCCTGAAATGTTAAAAAAAATTTCATTTTTAATCTTTTTGAGAATGTCATAGCCGAATGTGAAAAATTTTAATTTTTTTTTTTTAAATGGTCGCTCTTTTTTGTTTAATAGCGCAAAAAAAAAAAAAAAAAAAAAAAAAACACAAGCACAGGTGATCGAATACCACCAAAAGAAAGCTCTATTTGTGGGGGGGGGGGGGGGGGGGGGAAGTAAATTTAGTTTTGGTACAGCGTCGCACAACTGAACAGTTTTCCGAAAAATTAACGCAGTGCCGAATCGCAATATAAGGCCTGGTCAGAAAGGGGGCAAATCCTTCCAGTCTTAAAGGGGTTCTCCGCCCCCCCCGAAAAAAAAAAAAAAAACCTGTAAGACAAAAACAGCATAATGAGCTAGAAAGCATTGCATACTAGCCCATTATGAAATTCTTACCTTAGAATGAAGCCCTCCTGTGGTGCCCGCACCCCGCTGACATCTTCCCGGGTGTTACTTCCAGGTTCGCTGGCTCCGGTGCTGAGAGTAGCAGGAGCCGCGATTACGTCGCTCTCACGCAAGGGTCGCAGGTTGCGGCACAGGCTCTGAAGTTCCAGCACGGCAAGCCAGACCTTCAAAGCGCACGCACCAATGACATTGGCTTCATGCACTCTGAATATCTCCTAAACTGTGCAAGTTTAGGAAATATTCACAGTACCTACAGGTGAGCTTTATTATAGGCCTACCTGTAGGTACAAGTGGTGTAACAGAGTTTGCAACCACTTTAAAACAAAAATCATACAATATTGGTATCGTAAGACACAAATTTTCGCGTTTGTTCCTTCCGGTAATAATCGCATGAACTGTCGTGATCAGCTCTTGAAAGCTGTGTACCAACAATCAGATTATCGTATGATCGATTTGAAAGTGGTATTTTTCATTCGATTTTCCGATCGTGTGTACTGGGCTTTAGGCAGGCACTACATGGTGTTAATTTCTTTACTGCAACTTGAATCCCCCCCATCAACACGGACCGTGTGGGCAAGGCAATCCCCCTTATCAAGCCATTGTATTCTCCAGGTGGGGGAAGCCATAACCTGCCGGGAGAAGACCGGTATTACTGCCAGTGGCTATACCAGTCAATAGCAAGAATCACATGT
>NC_138771.1:24995256-25050256 GCF_965119305.1 Pelophylax lessonae | reverse complement strand
CAGTATTTTCAAGCGCCAGGAAGCATTGGTCGGCATTCAGCTGGCGTCAGGACAGCGCTATCAGGCATTTTTCTACAAAGTGTCCCAGTAAAACCTATTTGAGCCAGAGGAGTATCCCACTCATTCCCTTCTCCCATCCTCATCATAAAATAAATGAAACAAACCAAAGATGCCGGAATGGTCATTGTCTCAGATCTCACACTTGGGGTTTCAACTTAAATGTGTTGGAAGTGTTACCGGTAACAATGGCAGACCCAATGCCTGGAAATCCTGCTGAGTGTATGTAATATATATATATATATATATATATATATATATATATATATATATATATATATATATATATATATATATATATATATATATATATATATATATATATATATATATATATATATATATATATATATACACACACACACACACACACACACATACATTCAGGTCCATAAATATTGAGACATCGACACAATTCTAATCTTTTTGGCTGCCTCCTGGAGAGTGATCTTGATCTGGCCAACTGTTGTGAAGGGTGTTTTCTTCACCAGGGAAATAATTATTTAATCATCCACCACAGTTGTTTTCCGTGGTCTTCCAAGTCTTTTGGTGTTGCTGAGCTCACCGGTGCATTCTTTCTTTTCAAGGATGTTCCAAACAGCTGATTTGGCCACACCTAATATTTTTTCTATCTCTCTGATGGGTTTGTTTTTTTTTTTTCAGCCTAATGATGGCTTGCTTCACTGATAGTGACAGCTCTTTGGATCTCATATTGAGAGTTGACAGCAACAGATTCCAAATGCAAACAGCACACTTGAAATGAACTCTGGTCCTTTAATCTGCTCCTTGTGAGCCCCGGTTCACACTTCTGCGTGTGCGGGGTTCGCATGTAATGTCGGAGCGCACTGCTCCGACATTACATGCGATCAGCTGTGCGGTGCGAGTTTAGCCATATAAACTGTATGGCTAAATTCGCATCGCTCCCGCAGCAAACACGCACAGGAGGCATTTTTGCAGCCGCATCAGGATCGGATCGCACAGCAGTTCACACTTGTGCGATCCGATCCTGTGCGAACTGCACGATCGCACTGCGATATGCGATCAAACTGGGGGTGTCGTTAAGATTACATTGACACCCCCAGCGTATCGCATATGGCAGTGTGAACTGCCGGGGGTGCGTGTGCGATGCGGGAACAGGCTGCGAATTCGCAGCCTTCCCGCATCGCATATATGTGAACCGAGCCTAAATGGGATAATGAGGGAATAACACATGCCTGGCCATGGAACAGCTAACCAGCCAATTGTCCCATTACTTTTGGTCCCTTAAAAAGTGGGAGGCACATATACAAACTGTTGTAATTCCTACACCTTTCACCTGATTTGGATGTAAATACCCTCAAATTAAAGCTGGAAGTCTGCAGTTAAAGCACATCTTGTTTGTTTCATTTCAAATCCATTGTGGTGTTGTATAGAGCCAAAAAGATTAGAATTGTGTCGATGTCCCAATATTTATGGACCCGACTGTAATATATATATATTATATATATATATATATATATATATATAGTAAAATGCAGGCAGATTACTTGTTAGGAGTAATAGTAAGGTTTACATATTGTTCATATTCTTTAAAATTTCAATTCTCTTACTTTCTGATAGGAGTTTATCTGATTGCAGGTTATCAGTGCTGCATCAGTAAATTCTCCATGTTTGGTTAGGGAAAAAAAGAAAGAGAAAGAAAGAGAAAGAAAGAGAAAGAAAGAGAAAGAAAGAGAAAGAAAGAGAAAGAAAGAGAAAGAAAGAGAAAGAAAGAGAAAGAAAGAGAAAGAAAGAGAAAGAAAGAGAAAGAAAGAGAAAGAAAGAGAAAAAGAGAAAAAGAGAAAAAGAAAAAAAGGAGAAAAAGAGAAAGAAAGAGAAGATATAAAAAGAATAATAGTGGGAGGTGGTAAAGTTGTTTGCACCATAAAAACATACCAAATTCCTGCACAGAGTGTAAGAAACATTCAGAAATGCAGCCATCACTTTACTAGAAGCACGGCTCCTGAGAGGAGGATTGCGTTTTCTTAATTCTGCGCCATAACAAAAGACACATCTACAAAGCGTTCACATTTCTGCTTCTGTCACTCACCTGTCTCTGCTTTTCTTTATATCTTTCCGCCTGAGCATCTAACTCCTGTTGCATCTTCAGCCTGGCTGCAGCCACGGCTTCCTGTCTTCTGACCACGTCATCTGGGTCTGGGGAAAGATTCAACAAAAAGTCAGATCATGGTCTTAAAAGCTTTCCATAAGTAGTGGTAAACCCTTCAGTGCTTTATAAAAAAAAAAAAAAAAACCCTAAAAGCGGTATTAAACCCAAAAAATATAATATACTGCAGTCTACCAATCACTAGATGTGGTGGTTGCATTAGTTTTCCTCTTTTTTTTTTTTTTTTTTAAAGCCTTTTTTGCTTCCGTTTTCACCTGTTGATCAGGCCAGTAACACACCTCCTGTATAAAAGAGTGCCTTTGGATGAGGAGGCACAGCAGGTGGCAGCATTGTCAGTCGGGGTGGGGGGGGGGGGGGGTATTGTTAAAATAAGTATTAGGAGATTTACTGTAGAGTCACTAACAAATTGAAACCAAAAACGCCAGCTTACACTTTAAAAATCAAAAAATGTTTTTTTTGGGATAAAGGCTTTAAAAACTATTTATTTATTAATTTTTTACTAGTAATAGCGGCGATCTGCGATTTTTTGCGGGACAGACATTGCGGCGGACAGATCGGACCCCTAACTGACATTTTTGAGGGGGACCAGTGACATTACTACAGTAATCAGGGCTATAAATATGCACTGTTACTGTAATAAGGACACTGGCAGGGAAGGGGTTAACTTTATTTGAGAGGGAGGGGGTTAAGTGTGTCCCTAGAGGCGTATGTCTAACTGATTGGATGTGGCTAGTGATGTAGCAGCAGAGATCAACGGTCCTACATAGCAGGACCGTATGATCTGTGCTGTTACACAGGGGAGAATGACAGGCGGCTTTGTTTACATTAGCCGCCTACCTTTCTCCCAGTGTAACCGACGATCGCGAGTGACCGGCGGACATCGGGTCCGCCAGTCACTCGCGCGGTGGGGTCCGTGAGGGAGTGGGACCCTATGGGTGATCAAAGGGTTAAATGTATGCCTCATGCTTACTGGTGTGTGTGTGTGTGTGTGTGTGTGTGTGTCAGTGTTAATTTTGGCAGCAAATTTCAATTTAGTTTTAGTCTTAGTCTTAGGACTAAAATGGCATTTTAGTTTTAGTCCTATTTTAGTCTTCTGCAAGTGTTTTAGTTTTAGTCGTATTTAGTCGACTAAAACTCCAGTATATTTTAGTCGACTAAAACGCCCTACATTTTAGTCGACTAAAACTCATTTTAGTCATCTATAATCAAATGGGTGTAGTTCAATTGTAATTTGTAATGCATTATTTAAGCATTTCTCAACAATTTCCAAACTCATTATATACTACTGCTGGTCCTGGAGTGAAAAATCTAATATGTTATTATTTATGCTTTGAGCATGCACCAGTGTTAATTTTTGGCAGCAAATTTCGATTTAGTTTTAGTTATAGTCTTTTGACTAAAATGCCATTTTAGTTTTAGTCGTATTTTAGTCTTAAGACTAAAATGCCATTTTAGTTTTAGTCGTATTTTAGTCATCTGAATTGTGTTAGTCGAAGAAAACATTTTAGTCGGTTTTAGTCGACGAAATTAACACTGGTGTGTGTGTGTTATGTGACACAGAGATCACAGGTCGAGCTATGCTGAATCCTGTTATCTCTCCCTGTCTGTCACTGAGAAGATCCGCCTGCATTGTTTACATAAGCAGGCGGGTCTTCTCACACTTTCCCGACAATCAGGGAAGAGAGGCAGCTATCATTGCCTCTCCTCCTCCGGCCCGACTCCCGCTGTGTCTAAACACAGCGGGAGCGAGCCTCCGGTGGCTCGCACGCGCCACCGAGACCACTAGGAATCCAGCTACGTAGGTCTACGCAAGAGCGAAGGGGGTGGCAATAGGTATCGCGAAAGATACAAGATTCACGATAGTGGAAAAAACCGTAGATACTTGTTTTTGAAAGGGAAATTATATGAAATGGATTGTACACTGGCAAAAATACACTGTCCCATTAAAAATCCAATTGTCTACTTAGGACAGGCCCTTGGAAAATGTATGGAATTTAAAACTGGTAAAGTGATAGCAGCAGGAATTTTTTTATTGTAATATGGATCCGCAGTGTGATATTTTGTCCTATGCTTGGAGAAGGGAAGTATATTATAATAATTAATATTAATATAATGAAATATAATAATATAAAATATATTAGTATATATATTAAAGAGGTTGTAAACCCGTACAACTTTTCTTTTTTGACAACCTGTAAGAGAAACACATAATGAGCTAGTATGCACCGCATACTAGCTCATTATGCAATACTTATCTTAGAACGAGCCCCCGCCGTGCAGCCCGCTTACCTGTATGATGGGCGACATGTCCAGTCGCCTGTCTTCCGGGATCGTGGCATCCGGCCATCTGATTGGCTGGAGCCGCGGTGACGTCACTCCACACATTATATCAATGCCACCTGATAGATATTTAGAGAATCCACACCCTAGAGCAGGGGTGTCAAACTCAATTTCATTGCGGGCCACATCAGCATTATGGTTGCCCTCAAAGGGCCGGTTATCTGTAGGATTTGATGTCCAGAGCACTCCACGCCCCCTTACACGAGGTGTCAAGAGCCCCCCGCACCATCAGAAGTCAAGAGTCAACCCACCCTTCCTTACATCCCAATGCACCCACTTACCTTGTGGTGCTGCCTAAAAGATGATGCGGGTGGATCTGGGAAGAAGTGCAGGGTCTGGAGGAGAACAAGAGGAAGGCTGGAGTCAGCTTCCAGAGTCTGCTGAATGCTGAGATCAGGGGAGGGAGAGGCAAGGTGGTGTTGCGGCTGCACAGAGAGGTGCAGGATCTGTAGGAGGAGTTCCGCCCTTCTCTCTGCTGCGGACTGCTTAGAAGGGGGGGGGGGGCAAAGATGACCCTTTCTGCAGCTGCACAGAGGATAGCAGGATCTGGCAAAGGAGTTCTGTCCTCTTTGCTGCCGACTACAGAGACAAGGTGGGGGCAGAGACAAGGGGGGATGCTGCAGCTGAAGGAGAGGTGCGAGGGCCACATGGAAAGGCCTAGGGGGGCGCATTCGGCCCACGGGCCTTGTGTTTGACACCTGTGCCCTAGAGTGAGGGACTATACGTTCTACTCCCCAATACATGTTCAAGACTAGATTACATATTAGTTGAACACAGGCTATGGGAAGCAGTGGGTAGAACATCTATAGCAGGGGTCTTCAAACTATGGCCCTCCAGTTGTTCAGGAACTACAATTCCCATCATGCCTAGTCATGTCTGTGAATGTCAGAGTTTTACAATGCCTCATGGGATGTGTAGTTCTGCAACAGCTGGAGGGCCGGAGTTTGAGGATCCCTGATCTATAGAAACAAATCACTATCTGACCATGCACCGGTGACAATGGAATTGAAGAGAACAGAGATACAAAATAAGGCAAATATCTGGAGATTAAAATGAGACATTAATCCAAGATAAGGAGATAGAAGGAAAAATAAAGAACTAGAACAATATTGTATATTAAATAAGACCCAGGGAGTATCAGAGGTCACGATATGGGAAGCTCATAAAGCCTATATTCGGTGAATTCTGATATCAATAGGGACTCAAAGAAAAAAAGAAGAGGTTGAATTAAACTATTGAAGCCTTTCCACTTCACAAAAGCTCCCTGCTTTTATTTGAGCAAGGTCCTCCGATTCCTCTTGTACCAACTTGTATTTTAACTGTACGGTCGGCCCTCATGTTGTAAACTGTTGGTGCTATATAAATCCTGAAGAATAAGAATAGTTTGCATAAAGTTCAGGGCAATCCGCTACTTTATGGATCACTGAGCAGACCTGTAAAGGGCCAAATGCCAGACAAACATGAGATTTCCTTGAAATGTTTATTAGAAATGTACAGACTGGTAAAAGGTGAGTATTCCAGGATATACCTTCTGGCGTCGTCTGTGCGGTTGTGAGGAGTAATCTGATGTTGGATGAAAATTTCTGCTTCAAAACATACAAAAGGATGCAGCCAAATAGGATGAACCATCCGTAGCTGGAGAGAGCCGAACCCACTGCAAAGAGACAAAGAAAGAAGAGATCAGCAACCGTTATCAATACCTGGAACACAAATATCACACTGACAGCAATGGGGAGGGATCTGCAGACAATTCTCACCCAACGTCTGTGACCACCTAAGAAGCGGCACCTACAGCAGATCGCCCTCATGGAGAAACATTTATAGCTGCCCATATGTGTACAGATTCTCTTGTTCAGCCCACTGTACCTCCACGGATTCCCCCATTCATGATCAAGAGCACCGATTGACAAATCTCCTGCTGCCAGCTACTGTATGCCAACAGCTGGCATCGCTGTCAGAAAACCTGAACAGTGACTGCAGCTGATTGGCTGCAGTCACTGTTGGGACAACTTATTTTCATCTGGCCGGGTGGTGTCGGCAGGGCCACCCACAGCTTGAATTCCAGCCAATTCATAGGAAAGGCCAGATGTTTGGCAGCTTGGTATCTTCTGCTGATGACCAGTGTTCTCCCGAGACCAGGCTGGTAAAAGAAGTTAGCTTAGAGCAGTGGTCTCCAAACTGCAGCCCGGATATGGTCCTTTGTTAGCCTTGATCTGGCGTTTGGGGCTCCAATCCTCCCAACGGCACCAACAGCGGGGGCACCATCCCTCCCACAGGCACCAACGGCGGGGACACCATCCCTCCCACAGGCACCAACGGCGGGGACACCATCCCTCCCACAGGCACCAACGGCGGGGGCACCATCCCTCCCACAGGCACCAACGGCGGGGGCACCATCCCTCCCACAGGCACCAACCACGGGGGGCACCATCCCTCCCACAGACACCAACCACGGGGGGCACCCACAGACACCAACCACGGGGGGTACCATCCCTCCCACAGACACCAACCACGGGTGGGCACCATCCCTCCCACAGACACCAACCACGGGTGGGCACCATCCCTCCCACAGACACCAACGACTGGGGCACCATCCCTCCCACAGGCACCAACGGCGGGGGCACCATCCCTCCCACAGACACCAACCACGGGGGGCACCATCCCTCCCACAGACACCAACCACGGGGGGCACCCACAGACACCAACCACGGGGGGTACCATCCCTCCCACAGACACCAACCACGGGTGGGCACCATCCCTCCCACAGACACCAACCACGGGTGGGCACCATCCCTCCCACAGACACCAACCACGGGGGGTACCATCCCTCCCACAGACACCAACCACGGGTGGGCACCCACAGACACCAACCACGGGTGGGCACCATCCCTCCCACAGACACCAACGGCGGGGGCACCATCCCTCCCACAGACACCAACCACGGGGGGGAACCATCCCTCCCACAGACACCAACCACGGGGGGCTCCCACAGACACCAACCACGGGGGTACCATCCCTCCCACAGACAGCAACCATGGGGGGTACCATCCCTCCCACAGACACCAACCATGGGGGGTACCATCCCTCCCACAGACACCAACCATGGGTGGGCACCATCCCTCCCACAGACACCAACGACTGGGGCACCATCCCTCCCACAGACACCAACCACGGGGGGCACCATCCCTCCCACAGACACCAACCACGGGGGGCACCCACAGACACCAACCACGGGGGTACCATCCCTCCCACAGACACCAACCACGGGTGGGCACCATCCCTCCCACAGACACCAACCACGGGTGGGCACCATCCCTCCCACAGACACCAACGACTGGGGCACCATCCCTCCCACAGGCACCAACGGCGGGGGCACCATCCCTCCCACAGACACCAACCACGGGGGGCACCATCCCTCCCACAGACACCAACCACGGGGGGCACCCACAGACACCAACCACGGGGGGTACCATCCCTCCCACAGACACCAACCACGGGTGGGCACCATCCCTCCCACAGACACCAACCACGGGTGGGCACCATCCCTCCCACAGACACCAACGACTGGGGCACCATCCCTCCCACAGGCACCAACGGCGGGGGCACCATCCCTCCCACAGACACCAACCACGGGGGGCACCATCCCTCCCACAGACACCAACCACGGGGGGCACCCACAGACACCAACCACGGGGGGTACCATCCCTCCCACAGACACCAACCACGGGTGGGCACCATCCCTCCCACAGACACCAACCACGGGTGGGCACCATCCCTCCCACAGACACCAACCACGGGGGGTACCATCCCTCCCACAGACACCAACCACGGGTGGGCACCCACAGACACCAACCACGGGTGGGCACCATCCCTCCCACAGACACCAACGGCGGGGGCACCATCCCTCCCACAGACACCAACCACGGGGGGGAACCATCCCTCCCACAGACACCAACCACGGGGGGCTCCCACAGACACCAACCACGGGGGTACCATCCCTCCCACAGACAGCAACCATGGGGGGTACCATCCCTCCCACAGACACCAACCATGGGGGGTACCATCCCTCCCACAGACACCAACCATGGGTGGGCACCATCCCTCCCACAGACACCAACGACTGGGGCACCATCCCTCCCACAGACACCAACCACGGGGGGCACCATCCCTCCCACAGACACCAACCACGGGGGGCACCCACAGACACCAACCACGGGGGTACCATCCCTCCCACAGACACCAACCACGGGTGGGCACCATCCCTCCCACAGACACCAACGACTGGGGCACCATCCCTCCCACAGGCACCAACGGCGGGGGCACCATCCCTCCCACAGACACCAACCACGGGGGGGCACCATCCCTCCCACAGACACCAACCACGGGGGGCTCCCACAGACACCAACCACGGGGGTACCATCCCTCCCACAGACACCAACCATGGGGGGTACCATCCCTCCCACAGACACCAACCATGGGTGGGCACCATCCCTCCCACAGACACCAACCACGGGGGCACCATCCCTCCCACAGACACCAATAGATAACTGTTGTTCCTCCCACTGAAACCAATGATGGGGCACGGTTTGCGCTCACCAATTTTTTGTTCAGCCAGTAGGCTAAAGGAAAAAAAAAAAAAAATGGATCCCTCCATCCACACAATTGAGCTAGATGGAGAAATTCTCCCTGCTGGGACTCTCCACTATTTTAATAAACTGATCAGTGGCTGCAGCCATTAATCAAGAAAAAAAAAAAATTCCAAGCCCAATCATTAGATTGACGTCTATTGTGTGGGAGGGGCCACACCTGGATCGAAATTTTCCCGCAGAACTTAAAATCAATCAATCTATGGCCAGCCTTAGTGGTCTTTGTTTACATATACTGAGCCTGTGTGCAGGGAGCGACTCCCGATAAGACTCCATTCATACCTGAGCGTATCGTTTTCAGGTGTTTGGAGGCAGGCATTGACATCTCACAAACGCTTGAAATCTGCCAAAAAAGGAGCTCATGTACTTTTTTGAGCTTCAGGCGACAAAATGCTCATATCTGAACAGGGGCCACTGAAATGAATGGGATTTTGCTTGTTGGGCGTAAAATCAGTGTGCATATGTAGTAAAGCATGCTTGTTATACTAACTGTGGAACCTAAGGGGTTAAATCCTCTGCATTGTGTTAAAAGGCTGTTTGATCCTGTCTTCTCTAATCCTCTATTTCTTGCATCGCCCCTCCAAAAAAACATGTCCGGATAGGACAGAGTAAATGGAGGCACTCTGCACATGGCTCAGTTTGGTGCATATTGCTAGAGAATTTTTCATGTTTTCTTGGGAGTGTGCATGTGATCAGCACAGGGCCAATCAGCCCTGTGCAGACAGAGGGTCATGGGTCATGTAGCTCCTCCTATAAGCTTTAACCAGACACTGATAGAAGCCTATATACTGCTGTTGAGAAAAGGTATTTAGCAGTTTATATTTACTAAATAATTGCATGTCCGTGTTCTGTGTACTGTGGGAGATCAGATATAGTGAATGCAGAGTCCTGGGTTTTAGTAACACTTTAACCACTTGCCGACCGCCCGCCACATATTATACTGTGGCAGGCTGGCTCTGCAGCGCGAATCGCCGTGCCTGTACGTTGATCTGCGGTAGCGCTCCTGGGGGCGAGGGCATCAGTCTCCTGCCCCCACTAGGCAGCAGGGATGCTGATCCATGGGACCAGCGGCACCAATTGCCGCCGGGCACCCGCGATCGCTCCCCGCTGAGAGTGAAGGACAGTCAGCTGTTGTAAACACAGCCAACCGTTCTCTCTGAAATGATCCTAGAGCTCCTATGATCCTTCTATATAGGATCACAGGTCTCTATGGTCATTTCACAAGTCCCTACCCCCCCCCAGTTAGAAAACGCCCCCTAGGCTCACACTTACACTTTGATCACTCCTGGGTTAACCACTTTCCTGCCAGTGTCATTATTACAGTAACACTGTATATGTATAGCACTGATTACTGTAGTAATGTCACTGGTACCCCCAAAAGTGTCAAAAATGTCAGTTAGGGGTCCGATCCGTCCGCTGCAATGTTGCAGTCCCACACCAAAAAAAAAAAAAAAATATGAAAATCTTTCCCGTAGTGAATAGATGCGATACCTTTTGCGCAAACCAATCAAAAATACGCTTATTGCGTTTTTTTTTTTTTTACCAAAAATATGTAGCAGAATACTAATTGGCCTAAAATGATGAAAAAAAAATTTTTAGATTTTTTAATTTTTTTTTTGGGAAGGTTATATAGCAGAATGTGAAAAGTATTTTTTTTTCCAGAATTATCGCTCTTTTTTTGTTTATAGGGCAAAAAATAAAATTTAAAAAAATTGCACAGGTGATCAAACACCACCAAAAGAAAGCTCTATTTGTGGGGGAAAAAAAAGGACATACATTTTTGTGTACAGCGTCGTACGACCGCGCAATTTTCCATTAAAGTAACGCTGTGCCGAATTGCAAAAAATAGCCTGGTCATTAAAGCGGTTGTATCCCGCTTTTTTACACTTTTACCTACAGGTAAGCCTATAATAAGGCTTACCTGTAGGTACAAATAATATCTCCTAAACCGGCATGGTTTAGGAGATATTTACAGTGCATGCAGCCGCTCGCGCGAGCGGTGCATGCGCTCTGAAGGTCCGGGGGGGACCTTCAATCTATTTGCCGGGAGCTTGCCGGAAAATCACTCCCGGCGCGGTGATTGGCTGGAAGAGACGGCTCCGGCGCGATGATTGGCCGGAGCCGTCTCTTCCAGCCAATCACCGCGCCGGAGCCGCCGAACCCGGAAGAGACGGCGAGGGATCATGGCAGCGCCCGCAGCGATGTCCGGGGGTCCGTGTCGGGGCTTCGTTCTAAGGTAAGTTATACATAATGAGCTAGTATGCGATGCATACTAGCTCATTATGCCTTTGTCTTGCAGGTTTTTTTTTTTTTTTTTTTTTTTGAACTTTGGGTTTACAACCGCTTTAAGGGGGAAAATCCTTTCGGTCCAGAAGTGGTTAAGCAACCTCTCAACCTTTTTACCCCAGAAGAACCCTCAAAATAATGTTGGGCTCTCAGAGAAGCACACCACTGGCCAGCCAATAGGAAGTGTACGTTTGTTTTGCGTTACTTATTTACACATCCTTAATACCAAATTATAACCTTGCTATAATCTTTAATATCACAAGCCTAGACCAAAATGAACTGTTCTCTGGCTACCAGGTGCATTCACATCATTAGAGATTGCAGAAAATCTCTTTTTAGTTATTAAAAAAGGTATGCAAAATCGGTTTTCTGCTGATCCTCCTATATAATAAGCAAACATGATTGCTTCTATGTAAAACATAAATGATCAACAATATATAAGACAAAACGATACAACATAGAACACCAATAAGAATATCTACACTGAGCTGGTCTAAAACTGTAAGCTAGACATGAGCGCCCTCTAGTGAAAAAAATCAAGTTATCGGCATTGCTGGAAATGTTCAGAACCTCAGACACCTCTTTATCCTGGCAAATGGTTTTGTTATAAAAATAATCTGATGAAAGCTAATATTTTTCAATGTAAAATTAAATATTCTCTGCTCCTCTGCCCAACACAAGCAAACAGAGGACCAATTTTCCCTCTCTCGGATGAATAGCCTCTCCACCCTCTTGTGGCAATAGGAGACCACCATGAAAAAGTGGGCATAGACCATTACAGGTGCTGTGTAAAGACAGAACGGGACAAAATACGAGCATGTACTAAAATCAACGGGATTCCAGTTTTGCATCAGAAGTAATTCATGTGGCAGACTGGCTGCTTCAAAGAATTACCCCATCCTGGGTGAGAAGGCAAACAAGGCAACAGATCTCAGAATATTATTCTAAGTAGACATTTACAAAGATACGTCTGTGACCACGAATGCACCGACCAGATAATGGCTGAATGCACTAACCTGGCTTAACTACCCATCCATGGCTGGCTGAATGCACTCACCTGATCAAGGCCTACAGCCCTAGCCTGACCATAAAAGAAAGAATGTACTCACCGGACTGAATTACCCGACAGTGAAAGAGCATTTACTTCATCACGCATGACAGCCCTTACACAACTGAACTACTCAACCACGACTGACTGCACTTACTCAACTGAACTTCCCGAAGAATGCACTCACCCGAACACAAGCCAACTGCCCTTCGCCGACTGAACTACATGATGGCGGGCGACTGCCCCAACCCAACTGAACTACTTAACCATGGCCAAATGCCCTTACTCGACTGAACTACACAACCGTGGAAGAATGCACTCACCCTAACACAGCCAACTGCCCTTCGCCGACAACTGCACAACCACTGGCTGAACTGCCCTTCCCCGACTGAACTACACGACCGTGGCCGACTGCCCTTACCCGACTGAACTACACGCCCATGGCTGACTGCCCCTACTCGACTGAACTACACGCCCATGGCTGATTGCCCCTACTCCACTGAATTACACAACCGTGGAAGAATGCACTCACCCTAACACAGCTAACTGCCCTTCGCCGACAACTGCACAACCACTGGCTGAACAGCCCTTCCCCGACTGAACTACACGACCGTGGCCGACTGCCCTTACCAGACTGAACTACATGCCCATGGCTGACTGCCCCTACTCCACTGAACTACATGCCCATGGCTGACTGCCCCTACTCGACTGAACTACACACCCATGGCTGACTGCCCCTACTCGACTGAACTACATGCCCATGGCTGACTGCCCCTACTCGACTGAACTACACGCCCATGGCTGACTGCCCCTACTCCACTGAACTACACGCCCATGGCTGACTGCCCCTACTCGACTGAACTACACGCCCATGGCTGACTGCCCCTACTCCACTGAACTACACGCCCATGGCTGACTGCCCCTACTCGACTGAACTACACGCCCATGGCTGACTGCCCCTACTCGACTGAACTACACGCCCTTGGCTGACTGCCCCTACTCGACTGAACTACACGCCCATGGCTGACTGCCCCTACTCGACTGAACTATATGCCCATGGCTGACTGCCCCTACTCGACTGAACTACACGCCCATGGCTGACTGCCCCTACTCGACTGAACTACACGCCCATGGCTGACTGCCCCTACTCGACTGAACTACATGCCCATGGCTGACTGCAATTACTCAACTTAACTACACAACTGTGGCTGACTGTCCTTACTCTACTTAACTACATGACCATGGCCAACTGCAAATACCTGCCTGGAGTACCAGACCGTGGAAGAATGCATTTACCCAAATGCACTCAAATGACTCAACTACTTAATCATGGAAGAATGTACTCTCCCGACTATGGCCGACTGCCCTAGCCTGACCATGGAAGAACACCTAATGACCTTACTTGGCTGAACTACCCGATCATGAAAGAGTGCACCCACCCGAACATAGCCAACTGCCCTTACCCAACTGGACTATATAACTATGGAAGAATGCACCCACCAGATCATGCCTAATGCCCCTTGACTGGCTGAACCACCCAACCATGAAAGGAGCACCCACCCAAACATGTCTGACTGTCCTCACCCAACTAGACTATCTAACCATGGAAAAATGTCTTTACCAAACTATGGAAGAATACATTTACCCAACTACCTGACCATGGAGGAATGCACTCTCAACTGCCCTTACCTGACCATAGCCTACTGCATTACCCAACTGAACTACTCAACCATGGCTGAATGAAAATCTTTCATCATGAAGATGGTACAACTGGAGCTTTCATTTTTTCAGCATTTGAGTGATAAAACTCAAGTCTACATAAACTTGATACAAATATTTGCATGATCAGATCACAGGAAGGTAAAAGGTTTGCTGAAAGAAAATAGCTTACAAAAATAATCTACCTTCCACATTCTCCATTGCCACACCATTCAGAACGCCAAGAATAACCAGATCCTTCCAGGTATGGGGAAGCACATGGCTCTCTCACCCCACTTCCAACAAAGCAGCATGCCATGTGTGAGCGTCCAATACTCCTTTCTGCAAACAGCAGGTCTGCATAGCAACTGACAGCTCATCGTTCTCCAATGCCAGAGATAATGCTAGCAAATGCCAGCCGAGTCTTCCAAAGATTCTGAACAGGCGGATGGAGCTTATATCTTATGTATCTTTCTTTGCCTAAACTCATTTGTTTGTTTCTACTGTTCTGCAGATCAGAATATAAAAATGTGTGGAATTTGGCACATTTTAAAGGCATTGCATAGACTTCCATTATGTAAAGTCCCTGCAAGTCGCTCCGAAGTCCTGGTGCATGGTAATGAACAAGTCGCCCCCGAAGTAGTAGAGAGTCGTGTCGCCTTAGTGTGAACTGACTACCTATACCTTTGCGTTTTTCACCTTCATAAGATGTATATTGATCATGTAGTTTCATGGTGTCATTGGTGGCCCTGTACACACGGCCTACAGTAGAGTAAATCTTTACATTCCAGCGTCAGCAGTTTCTGTTCGAACCTGAGGCACTGCACAGGTTAATGCATGACCTCTGTATGTAGTATGAGAACTGACACTTCCTGTGAAGAAGCTACATATCCCACAATCCCTGGGTCTCACCGTCTAGTGCTCTGCAGGTGAGAGCTACACAGTTGTAAGCAGGTGCAGTTAGCTAGTTTGCCACTAGGTGGCTCTGTTCTAAAATAGTATGGAAAAAGAAAAAGTTACAAACAAGGGATAGCTCCCCTTTTAGAAAAGTCCTTCCTGTAGTGATGTCATGGGTGAGCCAGGGCTCATATAGAAGCCAGGTGGGGAGGAGCCTTAGGCAGATGGGGCATGGGAGCCAATTACTCCACACCTATGCAGGTGTAGTTAGCACAGTCAAAGACCTGCTCAGGGCGGAAGTCCCAGGAGAGGTGTACAGCACCAATCAGGTCTCTGGAGCGACTTTAGGAGAGTCGTGAGCTGGATGCCTAAAGCCTAATGGGCAAGTCGGAGCCCTCTGATGGAGTACTAATGACTCTGGGATCAGGAGAGTAACTGCAGGGAGCATACTCAGCTGGGGAGAGCTATTGGGTGGGACTGGGACTAGAAGGGAGATACTGTCTGAAGAAAGATGGCTGCAAATGCTTTCACGTGTGACTGCTGCAGACTGTCCACTAAATGTGATTGACTATGAAATGTCAAGTGACTCCAGATTGTATGTTGATGCGATTTGACTGTTCTGCCATTTACTGGGTACCATCAGTAAAGTGCAGCAACCCTATTCCTTCCTTGGGATATAAAGGTCAACGGCCAGGAATATATTGTGTAGAGCCCTCACAGGGGGCACGAAGTGGGCACAATATGGCTTCAACAGAAGGGGCAGTGTTCTAGTAAATAGACAGGTGCTGGGCAGGGACTTGTGCTTTGGTGCCAACATCCAGCTAATGACAGAGCCCCTCTTAAACTGGGTACACACTGAGAAAATCGGATAAATGATCGTCCGGTTTTCCTCGATGTTTTACAGAAAGTCGGAGCTGAGGGTGGAAATACAGTTACTACTACGAATGTTTAGCGTTTCGGATCATTTGGAAAGGGGGGGGGGGGTGGATTGTGGGACTTTAAATGAGGTAATGACTTGGTCATCTGCCTCCATCCCCAATACAGATAAAAGGAAAAAAAAAAAAAAAAAAAAAAAAAAAAGGAGGTTTGGGACTCTAAATAAAGCACACGGCAAAGAGGTGATATAAATAAATAAAACAAAAATCGATAATACAATATCCTTTTTTGCTTAACCACTTCTGGACCGGAAGATTTTCCCCCTTAATGACCAGGCCATATTTTGCGACTCGGCACTGTATTTCGCGGTCGTGCGCCGCTGTACCCAAATAAAATTGATGTCCTTTTTTTTTCCCACAAACAGAGCTTTCTTTTGGTGGTATTGGATCACCTGTACGATTTTTATTTTTTGCGCTATAAACAAAAAAAAAAAAAATAAAAAGTAGCACAGGTGATCCAATACCACCAAAAGAAAGCTCTATTTGTGGGGGAAAAAAAGGACATCAATTTAGTTTAGGTACAGCGTCGCACGACTGCGCAATTGTCCGTTAACGTAACGCAGTGCCGAATCGCAAACTAGGGCCTGGTCAGGAAGGGGGAAAATCCTTCCCGGGTCTAAAGTGGTTTAAAAAAAAAAAAAAAAAAAAAAAAAAAAAAAAAGTTATATTACCTCCTCTGTGCAGTTGGTTTTGCACAGAATGGCCCAGGTCCTCCTCATCTCGGGTCCCTCATTCCTATTGAGTGCCCCACACAGCAAGCAGCTTGCTATGGGGGCACCTGAACCAAGCCGCAGCTCTGGGTGTCCATTCAGACACAGAGCTCCCATTCGGCCCCGCCCCTTTCTGCTGATTTTGATTGACAGCCGCGGGAGCCGATGGCACCACAACTGTATTTTAGCCAATCAGGAGGGAGAGTCTCAGGACTGACTTGCTGGACAAAGAGGGGGCACAGGTAAGTATTAGGGGGTGCTGGGAGGGCTGCTACACACAGAAGGCTTTTTATCTTAATGCATAGAATGCAGCTTCTGCCTTTACAACTCCTTTAGGCCCCTTTAACACTAACTCTAAATGTATCAGTTTTCCATCCATTTTCCGTCCGATCCGTTTTACTGACGGATGAAAAATAAGGCATTCATCCGTTCAAAAAAAACGGACATTGACGGAAGCGGATGAAAACGGATGATCATCTGTTGTCATCCATTTTTACATAGATACATTGATGTCCGTTTTTCATCCGTCAACAGATGGATGAAAAACAGACAAACGGATAGCATGTGTGAAAGGGGCCTTAAAGTGGAGTTCCGGCCTATTTTGCAACTTTAGTGATTCCTGGAGCGCTCACTATGCTGATCAACAATTGGGCATTTTCAATTTTTTTGGGGGGTCCCTTACCTTATTTTCAGGGCATTTTTGATTGTACTTCCTACTCCTCCCCCCCCCCTCTGTGGCCACGGCCACCGACATCACTTCCCCCTTTGCATTGCATCCTGGGAGCTGTTTGTCATCACTCCCAGGAGGCTGGAATCAGGAAGAACTCCCAGAACACTCCCTGGAATCAGGAAGAAGGACACAGCAGATTGCACTGCGGCTTCAGATGCCCACATCCAAGATGGCCGCGCCCAGACAGAGTTTTTAAAAGTACGATTTTGATTAAAATCCAATACTCTACACCTAGTAAGTATGAGAATAGCGGTTCTGTAAAGGGAGATGGATTAGTATTATAGGGGTATTTTTAGTAAAAAAAAAAAAAAAAAAAAAAAAAAAAAAAAAAGGTATTTGAGGCCAGAACTCCGCTTTAAGTGTTTCTGATCATACGCAGTCTTTTGTATCTGATTTTTCTCCTATGAAAGCGGTACACATTAAACAAAAATCGTTTGCCCCTTTGGAAATTTTCAGTTGGAAAGTCTGATCCAGAGATTCGGATGTGGAAAGTTGTGGAATTACTATACGAAAATTGAATGATCATTCCCCTTACAGAATTTTTCCTCCGCTTTTCTCTTAGTGCGTACCCCGCTTTATACAGTAATTGGATCTGACAAACAGGAAGAGCCATTACCAGAGAGATCACCATTCAGGGTTTGATCACATTAGTGCTCCCACATGTGTGATGCATGGACTGGATGATGTGTGACCCGGAACAAGAAGTTGCCTATCCCTTAGCACAGTGGTTCTCAAATCCGGTCCTCGGGACCCACCAACAGGCCAGGTTTGCAAGATAACTAAATTACATCACAGGTGATCTCATTTGCTTCTCAGTGATTGCAGTATTCAAGTCTGCATCCCCCAAGGTAATACTTAAAATCTGGCCTGTTAGTGGGTCCCGAGGACCACTGCCTTAGCAGATAGGGACAAGGAAGATGAATGAATACATGGACATAGAGGGATTGATCAGCCAATGACACCACAAACTACAGCCACAACATGTGAGCCAATCATTACAAGTTAAGATATCAAACTAGAAGAACAATTCTCCTGCGCTCGAGTGAAATATGACGGAGGGAAGGGAGATACTTCAGACTTGGGTGGATAAAAGCCTATGGTCTTGCTGCCCCCTCAGGATCAAGAGTATCCAGAACCAACTGGGAAAAAGACAACAAAAAGAAAAGGGGCGCACCGACCTAGCGCATTACCACTAAAAACATTAAAATATTAAAAAATTAACCTTTTTGGCTCCGAGGAAGGGGGCTCGCCCCTGAAACGCGTCAGTGCAGCCACAGCAGCCCCATGCAGCGCACTGCATGCCATTCAGCATCGTGTGGGACCTTGGCTACCTTGGAGATTTTATGTACATTATGGTAAGTTTGAAACTACACAGGGCACAGAACTCCACTAATACCGAGGTATAACAATGAAAACATTTAAAAAGTGTACAATGTCCTTAAATTACAGAATTATCCCCCCCTTTTCCGCAGCATTTTCAAAAAGTATGCAGCAATAGGTCCCCCCCCCCCCCCCCCGTACACTCTGAGCTATATTACACTCTATAATAAAATCACTCTACTGGGTATGACTCATCATAACAGGTAGAGGACTTGTCACCTGTATTACCTGCAGTTGGTATCCCCCCCCCCCCCCACACAAAGCAGCTCTCCTGGTAGTGAAGCAGGCCATGGCTCCCTTATCTCAGAGCTCCCTCCCTGGTGACCTACAGACCGGTGGAGTAATAATTTAAGCCCAGCTCTGTGTAAATCTATCTTTTGCCCCATCACCCCACTGATTGATCTTGCCAGGTGACGAGTTTTCCCTCCCTGGCGAAGAAAGTCGCCCCCCCCCCCCCCCAAAAAGTACAAATACTGTAGCAGCTGACTTTTGATATGAGGACACTTACCTGTCCAGGGATCCAGCGATCTCCTCACCTGAGCTGATTCTTCAAGGGGCTTCGGGTGCAGGCGCCGGCATAGCATGTAAGGTAAACAAAGTGAAGTCTTGCGGCTTCACAGCCGGCTTCCTACTGTGCGAGTCATGTTGTGCCTTGTAAATGGCCCCGTAGTCTTCTGGGACCTGTGATGTGTCCCAGAAGACTGCGGGGGACGGCAAACTTCCAGGTCAGAATGCCACGGTGATCTGAACAGGAAGTGGGAGCCGGTACCACCTTAAAAAAGTGACAAATGTGGCAGTGGAGGGTGCAAAAAAAGCAGAGCTTGCCCTTTTGGGTGGAGCTCCGCCTTAAGTTCACTGAACACGGAAGCACACCAGAGCCCACCTGTAGGAGGGGCTCCCAATGTCATCTCTGTGTGGCCAATCACAGTGCCGTATGACTGTGAGCCCCTCCTACCAGCCTTCGGCATCATAGCCCATCAGTAGGAGGGATTCCTAATGATGTCATCACTGCACAGCCAGCCAGAGTGCTGCAAGATGAGGAGACCCACCTGCAGGCTCCGGAAAATACAGCCATTAGTAGGAAGGGCTCCCGAAGATGGCATCTCTGTGCAACCAATCACAGTGCTGCATGATTAGGGGCCCCTCTACAGGCCTTGGGCATCACAGCCCATCAGTAGGTGGGGTCCCAAAAATGTCATTACTGTTTGGCCAATGACAGTGCTGCATGATTAAGAGCCTTAGGCATCGCAACCCACCAGTAGGAGGGGCTGCCAATGATGTCATCACTGTAATGCCAATAACAGTGCCACATATCTGGAAGCCCCTCCTACCAGCCTTGGTTTTCACAGTCCACTGGGAGGCGGGGCTCCAAATGATGTCACTGCATAGCCAATCACAGTACCACATGATCAGAAGCCCCTCCTACCAACCTTGGTTATCACAATCCACTGGTAGGCGGAGCTCCTAATGATGTCACTGCATAGCCAATCACAGTACCACATGATCAGAAGCCCCTCCTACCAGCCTTGGTTATCACTGCCCACCAGTAGGCAGGACCCCAGAAGATGTCACTGCATAGCCAATCACAGTGCCACATGATCAGAAGCCCCTCCTACCAGCCTTGGTTATCACTGCCCACCAGTAGGCAGGACCCCAGAAGATGTCACTGCATAGCCAATCACAGTGCCACATGATCAGAAGCCCCTCCTACCAGCCTTGGTTATCACTGCCCACCAGTAGGCAGGACCCCAGAAGATGTCACTGCATAGCCAATCACAGTGCCACATGATCAGAAGCCCCTCCTACCAGCCTTGGTTATCACTGCCCACCAGTAGGCAGGACCCCAGAAGATGTCACTGCATAGCCAATCACAGTGCCACATGACTGGAAGCCCCTCCTACAGGCATTAGGCATCATGATCCACTGGTAAAAGGGGCTCCAGATGATGTCATCAGTGCACAGCCAATCACAATCCCACATTACCTTAAGCCCCCTCCTACCAGGCCACTTAAAGGGCCAGCTGTCACACAGGGTGACTGTCTTCCAGGCAGGTCAGATGGTGGACAGCTGTCCATCTGACCTGCCTAGGTAACGCCAGCCCCCCTCCCCCTACACTATAATGTACTGCACGCCTCACACCACAGCCGGCCTCCTCCATACACGCAGACACCCGGGGAAGAAGCACCTGTCTCCTGTAGAAAGCTGGCGAAGTCCAATTCTAGTTCTTTCTGGGCGGGCGGTACCTTCTGATCGCCCATCTCCATGCTGACACCGCCAGGAGCCGCTTCCTCCTCACACCAGATGTTTACTGCGCTCCAGCCAATAGCAGCGCTCAGATGACGTGTCCCTAATGAGGTCACGTGGGGACGCACAGGACGTCTACGGATCAGAAGCCGGAAGTACGATGCGTTGCAAGACTCGCTCCAAAGGATAGCGTCACTTCTGATTGGCTGATAGTGGATGGTAGGGCGGAGCTGAGCCCGGATGATGATTAAGCTGCTATAGGAGACAGCTGGCACACAGAGCTGTGGGGAAGGTGGTGGGCTGCCTGCATGGGGCTCAATCTAGGAGACTGTACACAAGGATATATATATATATATATTTAGCAAAGACTCTGGAGAATAAAATGGCAGTCATTGCAATATTTTATGTCACTTGGTATTTGTGCAGCAGTCTTTCAAATGCAATTATTTTGAAAAAATTACACTTCACTGAATTAAAAAACAAACAAACCGTAAAGATAGCCCAATTTTTTTGTATATTGTAAAAGATGTTGTTACGCCGATTAACCGGTTCCCGACCGGCCGCCGCCTTTTTACTGCGACAATGTGGCTCTGCTGCGCAAATCGACATAGCTCTATGTCAGTCGCGAGCAGGCAGCTAGGGGGCGAGCGCGCGCAGGTGTCTGCGTTCTTCCACCCCCACTTGGCAGCGGGGAAGCCGATGCACGGGCCAGTCAGCTCCGATTGCCGCCTGACACCCGTGATCGTTCCCCGCTGAGAGAGAAGAACGGTCAGCTGTTGTGAAGTGGTGCAACGGCGCTGTACGTGTTTCCTCATCAGACGTCCTTGGCGCTGCCTATATGACCCTCCTGCCCCTACTTATTTGGCTGACACCTAACTGCGGACCACTGGAGATTAACCCCTTTCCAGAGTTGTATAAAGTGCTCGAAATCCATACTTGAGTAAAAGTACAAGTGCTCGATCAAAAAGTGACTTGAGTAGAAGTACTAAAGTATTCAACATTTTTTGTACTTAAGTATTGCAAGTAGTTTTTTTTAAAAATTTTGCTACTCAAGTACTGAAAGTAGAAGTACAAGTACTGTGTTATGTAGTTATTAAAGAAAGAAGTCAAAAGTTTGAACATCATATTGTTTTTTATTATTTCAAATGCAGCTTTTATTTATACATACAGTAGCTTTTATTTTCGTATGCGCTGATAATACACATGTTTTTAGCTTCATGAAACCTGCCATCTACTGTTCTGGCAGAGGTAATTTTTATAATTGTAACGAGTAACTATGCAGCACAAAAAAAAAATATCGGAGTAGAAGTATTGAAATCATTGAAAAAATGTAGTGAAGTAAAAGTGGAAGTAGGAGAAAAAAATTCTACTCCAGGAAAGTACAGATACCGCCTTTCCGTACTTAAGTACAGTAGTGAAGTAGTTCTACTTCGTTACTATACATCTCTGCCCCTTTCTGAGCGTGAACCACCCTAGGATCCTGAGCATCCCACTAGGACCCCTGTTTACCTGCGGAGGACCCCTGGTATTCTTCTACCTTCAGAAGGAATTGGGATCCCACTGAGTGATCAACACCTACATATTACCCGCTCTATATCCCTGTGTGGGGTGGGTACATCTGGTGAGTGAGCTACTTACCTTAGGGGTCACCCAGCACCTCACTCGTTACCCACCACTGGGTCACCTCCAGCATCCATTAGAGAAGATTAAGATTAAGATTAATCCTGTCACTTGGTCACTGTTTTGGTACTGGCCATACGGACTTTTCTGCCAGTTGATACCTTGTCACCTTATTGCATTTATATGCACCGACCACCTTTTGTGCATTTCATTGCACTTTATTTATAACTGTCATCTTACTTTGAATTTATATTTCTTATGTGCACGGTTCACTTTATTGCTCGTTTTAGTCCGGTTCAATCCACTTGTATTTGTGCACATTGTCACCTTAAATATTACCCGCCACTTTTTGGCACTATATCACTTTAATAATCTTCGGGTGCACTTAGTCTCCTTATTTATATGATTATACATTTCTAGTCATTTTATGCATTTGAGGAGTTTTTTAAGTTATTTATTCTTTATTGGATCACATCACCTTGTTTTTACTGTTTACACACTGTCTTATTTATTTATACTCACTTGGCTTACACACTATTGCTCATTGTTTATTTATCACATTATTTTACTGTTGCACCCAACAATATCTATTGAATTCACCACTACGGGCAGCGCCATTACCCTATTTTTACCTTCGTCTTTGACTATAGTTCAGGGAGGCTGCAGCCTATTTATTTATTTATAATTAGCGCGGAGTCTATTAACTTTAGAATACAAATTTACCTAAAATGATGAAAAAATTAGATTTTTAAATGTTTTTTTTTTTATTGGGAATGTTATATAGCAGAAAGTGAAAAATGTATATATATATTTTTTTTTTCAGAATTGTCGCTCTTTTTTTGTTTAAAGTGCAAAAAATAAAAATCGCACAGGTGATCAAATACCACCAAAAAAAAGCTCTATTTGTGGAGAAAAAGGACATCAATTTTATTTGGGTAGAGTGTCTGTGCTGAATTGTGTGGCAGTGCTGAATCACAAAAAATGGCCTGGTCATTAAGGGGGAAAATCTTCCGGTCCAGAAGTGGTTAAAAATCAGCCGCTACAGTATTTGCAGCTGCTGGCTTTTAATCCCCCCCCCCCCCCCCAGGCTGGAAGTCCACTTTAAATCATGTGGCTTTAGTGGTACTTTACCATGGGATTATAGGATTATAAAAATGTTAAAAAAAAAAGTGAGAAACTTTGCTTGGGTTTAAAGGGGAACTAAAGTCTCCAATACTCACCTCTCCTTCAGTGGTCCAAAGTTTGTGAGGTCCTTTGACAGCATCAGCATCTTCTCCCTGGCTACTGCGTCTTCAGCCATCCTAATTGGCCTGCATGCAATTCATCCCAGCACACGGGCACCATGCTGAGAATGTACCCTGAGCTGAGCTTAGTGAATGCAAAGCAGGCAGGTAAATGTGTTTTATTGCAAAAGACACATTGCTTATCTCCTCTGGAAAAAAGAGCCTGCCTGCACTCAAGTCTTTTATTTTAGACTAGTTCTGCTTTAACCACTTGCCGAATGGCCATTGTATACACATATCGCCAATTTTTTTCAGATGGGAACGAGGGACACCAATTAGCAAAAGTATGTAGTCATAGGATACACCCCCTGCCACGCCCCCTTAAAGGAGAATTATACATAAAAACATTTTTTTTATTTAAACTGACAAGTGCTTTTATTAAATTTCTAAATCCCCTTTAGGGCAGATAGTGGGAAGAATGCCCGGCGGGTGTGGAGATGCGACTCGGTGCCCATCTTGTGGCATGTATACGTTCCTCGATCATGCGATTGAGGGCGATTATAGCTGCACAAAACGTAAGCAAGTTGCTTCCCTGGAAGCTCAGGTCCTGAATCTAGGGAAGCAACTGGCAACACTGAAAAGAATGTCCATACTGAAGGAGAGCTGGGAGCGTACCAGTCAGGTGCAGGCACGGGCCTGCACAGAGGAGGGCGGAGATACAAGGGTGCAGGCATCAGAGCAGAGTAGATGGGTGACAGTTAGGAGGGGTAGAAGGGAACAAGGCAAAGAGGCCGGTCCTGGGCTGGAGCACCCCAATAAATGCGCCCTGTTGCGTGATGTTGGGGAAACCAGTCAGGGACCAGCATTGCTGGAGCAGAGGGACGCCCCTAGCTGCCAAGGGAAGAACTCCTCAAGTGAGGGCAGGAGCAAAGGAAAGGAAAATCAGGTTCTGGTGGTAGGGGACTCAATTATTAGAAGGACAGAGAAAGTAATCTGTAAAAAAGACAGTAAGTGTCGAACTGTCTGTTGTTCACCGGGCGCTCGGGTTCGGCACATCACGGATCTGGTGGACAGATTACTGGGAAAGACCCAGCTGTCATGGTACATGTGGGTACCAATGAAAAAGTCAGAGGGAGATGGAGAGTCCTTAAAAACAATTTTAGGGGACTTAGCAGCTAAATTGAGGAGTAGGACCTCCAAGGTAGTATTTTCAGAAATACTACCTGTACTTCAAGCCACACCAGAGAGGCAGCGGGAGATTAGGGAAGTTAACAAGTGGCTGAGGAGCTGGTGTAGTAAAGAGGGTTTCGGGTTCCTGGAGAACTGGGCCGACTTCTCAGTCAGCTACCGGCTCTAGGATTGCACCTAAATGGGGAGGGTGCAACTGGGTGAGAAGATGGCCAACAAGTTAGAGGGGCTTTTAAACTAGGTGATGGGGGGAGGGTACAGATGTAGAATTAGCCAGCGGGGAGTAAGGTTCAGCAGGCACAAATGGGGACATTAGTGGTAGGGTGTTAAGAGTTCCTAAACCCAAGGTGGGTATGGGGAAAAAAACGCAAGAGCAGCCTAAAAACGTCAAACCAGGATATAGTATGCAACCGGACAAAATTACAAGGTTTGTATGCCAATGCTAGAAGCCTGGCCAACAAGATGGGAGAGCTGGAGCTGCTGATGTTTGAGGAGGACTTAGATTTTGTGGGAATTTCAGAGACTTGGTTTGACAGCTCTCATGATTGGCTGGCGACCCTTCAGAGGTATTCCCTTTATCACACAGATAGAGAAGGGGGAGGGGTATGCCTGTATATTAAGAACAGTGTACAGGTAAATATGAGGGATGATATTAATAATGGAGCTAAGGATGAGGCAGAATCTCTATGGGTAGAGCTTCAAAGGGAAGGTAATATTGGGCATATGCTATAGGCCCCCCAACCAGAGGGAGGAGGGGGAGGCGGACCTCCTTTCACAGATAGGATTGGCAGCAAGTATGGGAAATGTCATTATAATGGGGGACTTTAATTATCCAGATATAGACTGGGCAGAAGGAACCGCGCATTCAGCCAAGGCCCGGCAGTTCCTAAATGTTTTGCAGGACAATTTCATGGGTCAGATGGTGAACGCACCGACAAGAAACAATGCGGTACTTGACCTACTGATTACCAACAATACAGACCTGCTCACGGATATAGAAATACGGGGCAACTTAGGAAACAGCCTTCAAAAAATACAAGACTGAGGGGTCATTGGCAGCATTCAAGCATTACAAAGAGTGCAATAAGAAATGTAAAGGCAAAATCAGGGCGGCTAAAATAGAACACGAGAGACATATAGCGGAAGAGAGTAAAAAAAAAAAAAACAAACAAGAAATTCTTTAGTATACAAACAGTAAGAAAGCGAGGCCAGAACACATTGGCCCCATAAAAGATGATGAAGGGAATCTGGCCCCAGAGGACAGGGAGAAGGTGAAAGTGCTAAATAATTTCTTCTCTTCAGTCTTCACAAAAGAATCGGGAGGCTACACTAACCCAGCTTGTAATGCTAATGCTAAATTAAATAATACACCTCAGGAAGTACCGCCATGGCTAACAGAGGATAGACTTAGAATTAAACTAGAGAAACTTAACATAAATAAATCACCGGGACCGGATGGCTTGCACCCGAGGGTTCTTAAGGAACTTAGCCAGGTGATAGCCAGACCATTATTCTTGATCATTACAGATAGTCTACAGACTGTAATGGTGCCAGCTGATTGGAAAAAAGCCAATGTGGTACCAATATTTAAAAAAGGGCCGAGATATATCCCGAGTAACTATAGGCCGGTCAGCCTTACATCAGTAGTCTGCAAGATTTTGGAGGGGATGTTAAGGGACTATATAAAATACTTTAGTAATGAAAACTGTATTATTAGTAGTAATCAGCATGGATTCATGAAAAATCGTTCTTGCCAGACCAATCTATTAACCTTCTACGATGAAGTGAGTTGTCATTTAGATAAAGGTAAGCCTGTGGATGTGGTGTATCTGGACTTTGCAAAGGCATTTGACACCGTTCCCCATAAGCGCTTACTGTACAAACTAAGGTACATAGGTATGGACCATAGGGTGAGTACCTGGATAGAGAACTGGCTCCAGGGGAGAGTCCAGAGGGTGGTGATTAATGGGGAGTACTCGGATTGGGCGGATATGGAAAGTGGGGTCCCCCACGGTTCTGTCCTTGGACCAATCCTGTTTAATTTATTCATACATGATCTAGAGGAGGGGATATCTAGTACAATCTCAGTATTTGCGGATGATACTAAACTAAGCTTGCCAATATCTTCTGTGCAGAATGTGGAAACCTTACAAGCAGACCAAAACAAAATAACGGGGTGGGCAACTACATGGCAGATGAGGTTTAATGTTGAAAAATGTAAAGTAATGCACGTAGGCGTCAGAAACACGAACGCAAGCTACTCACTGGGGGGGGGGGGGGACCTCTGGGTGAATCTAAGATGGAAAAGAACCAGGGGGTGCTAGTGGACAACAGGCTTGGCAGGGGCATGCAATGCCAAGCCACTGCAAGCAAAGCCAACAGAATACTGGGATGTATAAAAAAGGGGATTCACTCCAGAAATAAAGAGATTATTCTCCCTCTCTACAAGACTCTGGTCAGGCCACATCTGGAGTATGCTGTCCAGTTCTGGGCACCGGTCCACAGAAAGGATGTGCTGGAACTGGAGAGAGTCCAGAGAAGGGCAACAAAAATAATTAGGGGAATGGAGGACATCAGCTATGAGGAAAGACTACAAGCACTGAACTTATTCTCTCTGGAGAAGAGACGTTTGAGGGGGGATATGATATCAATGTACAAATACTGTACTGGAAACCCTAGCATATGGAACAAACTATTCAGAGAAAGGGAATACAATAAGACACGTGGCCATTAAAACTAGAGGAAAGTTGGTTTAACCTTAAAATACCTAGGGAGTACTTACTGTCAGAGCAATGGGGAATGTGGAATTCTTTTCCACAAGCAGTGGTATCAGCAGGGAGCATTGATAGTTTCAAAAAACTATTAGATGGGCACCTTAAAGAACACAACATACAGGGGTATACAATGTGTGGTTAACAGCAAACACACACACACATCATAGGTTGAACTGGATGGACTGATGTCTTTTTTTGACCTCACTAACTATGTAACTATATATTATACACTACTATTCCTTTATACATTTACAAATGCAACAAAAAATAATTTTGATTAAATATTTAGCACAGTGAAACACTTTTTTAAAAAGTGCATTTTTTATACAGCTATATAGATCAGACCAAAATGAGGGACAAATGGTGAGAAAAGAGGGACAGCGGGACTTTGTTCCAAATCAGGGACAGTCCCTCGAAATCAGGTACAGTTGGTAGCTATGTATATACAATGCGGCAAAGTGGCGCTATTGCATGAACTGACGTACATGTACGTCGTTTCGTTCAATAGCCACTAGATGGCGCCATTGCACTGCCAGAGGCACAATCGCACCGTAATTGGCTAGCGGGGATGTCAATCAATGGGTCCAGCGGAGCCAATGTCCGCCGGCCACCCGCGATCATCCCAGAGAGAGGCAGAATGGCGATCTGCCTATGTATACAAGGGACATCGCCATTCTGCAAGAGGAGAAGATGGAGATATTGTGTTCCTGCTAAGCAGAAAACAGGATCTCTGTCTTTCCCCAGTCAGTGTAAACCCCCCCCCCCCCACAGTTAGTAAGCACCCCCTAGGGACACACTTAACCCTTTGATCGCCCCTGATGTTAACCCCTTCCCTGCCAGTGTCATTAGTACAGTGACAAAGCATTTTTTTTAGAACTGATCACTGTATTAATGTCACTGATCCCCAAAAAGTGTCAAATAGGTGTCCGATTTGTCCACTGCAATGTCGCAGTCCCACTAAAAATCGCAAATCGCCGCCATTACTAGTAAAAATAAATAAATAAAAATTCTATAAAAATATCTCATCGTTTGTAGATGCTATAACGTTTGCTTAAACCAATCAACATACGCTTATTGGAATTGTTTTTACAAACAATATGTAGCAGAATACAAATTGGTCTAAATTGATGAAAAAATTCGATTTTTTAAAACTTTTTTATTGGCTGTGTTTTAGAGCAGAAAGTAAAACTAATTTTTTTTTTTTCAAAATTGTCGCTCTTTTTTTTGTTTATAGCGCAAAAAATAAAAACCACAGAGGTGATCAAATACCACCAATGAAAGCTCTATTTGTGGGGGAAAAAAAGGACATACATTTTATTTGGGTACAGTGCCGCACAACCGCGTAATTGTCAGTTAAAGTTACGCAGTACCGTATCGCTAAAAATGGCCTGGTCATTAAGGGGGGTAAAACCTTCTGGTCCAGAAGTAGTTAACCGCTTCCATACCGGGCCTATTCTGGCACTCCTCTCCTACATGTAAAAATCATCATTTTTTTTGCTAGAAAATTACTCAGAACCCACAAACATACATTTTTTTTTTAGCAGAGACCCTAGGGCAGTGATGGTGAACCTTGGCACCCCAGATGTTTTGGAACTACAATTCCCATGATGCTCATGCACTCTGCAGTGTAGTTGAGCATCATGGGAAATGTAGCTCCAAAACATCTGTGGTACCAAGGTTCGCCATCACTGCCTTAGGGAATAAAATGGCGGTCGTTGCAACTTTTTATGTCATACGGCATTTGCGCAGCAATTTTTCAGAACGCAATTTTTTGGGGAAAAAAACTTTTATGAATAAAAAAAAAAACAATTACAAAAGTTTTCCCAATTTTTTTATGTATAATGTGAAAGATGATGTTATGCCGAGTAAATAGATACCTAACAAGCAATAGCGCACGCTCGTGGAATGGCGCCAAACTTCGTTACCTAAAAGTCTCCATAGGACATTTTAACATTTTTTACAGGTTACCAGTTTAAAGTTACAGAGGAAGTCTTGGTCTAGAATTGTTGCTCTCGCTCTAACGATGCGGTGATACCTCACCTCACCTCAACTTTTATTCTTATTACAAGGAATGTAAACTTCCCTTGTAATAAGAATAGGGTATGACTGGTCCTCTTTAACCACTTTAAGACCGGAAGGAGTTGCCCCCTTAACCACTTGCCGACCGCCGCACGACTATCTACGGCGGCGGTCAGCCCCTCACAGGCAAAGTGACGTAGGTCTACGTCGCTCGCCTGTGAGGGTTTAGGGAGCGAGCGCGCGCCGCCGGAGGCGCGCTCCCGCTCCCGCGTGGTCACGGACCCCCCCGCGCGTGTGACCGGCGGACCCGATCGCCGCCGGCCACTCTGCGATCGGCGGGGGAGAGGGAGATAGTCAGGCAGCTTGTGTAAACAAGCTGCCTGTCATTCTCCTCTCTGTATGAGAGCTGATCACATGGATCTACTATGTAGATCCATTGATCACTCTGCATACAGTTGAAGCCACAGCCAATCACAGTTAGAATCACGCCCCTAGGGACACACACAGCCCCTCCCTCTCAAATAAAGTTAACCCCTTCACTACCAGTGCATTTTTACAGTAACAGTGCATATGTATAGCACTGATTACTGTAGAAATGTCACTGGTAACCCCAAAAGTGTCAAAAATGTCAGTCAAGGGTCCGATCTGTCCGCCGCAATGTCGCAGTACCGCAAAAAAAATCGCAGATCGCCGCCATTACGCGTTAAAAAAAAAAACAACAAAAATGACAAAAATCTTTCCCTTTGTTAGTAAACGCAATAACTTTTGCGCAAACCAATCAAAATACGCTTTTTGCGATTTTTTTTACCAAACATAGGTAGCATAAAACAAATTGGCCGAAAATATTAAAAAATTTTGATTTTTACATTTTTTTTTGGGGGAATTTCATATAAAAAAAAGGGAAAAATATTGCTATTTTTGCAAAATTTACGCTCTTTTTTTGTTTATAGCGCGTGATCAAAAAATCGCACAGGTGATCAAATACCACCAAAAGAAAGCTCTGTTTGTGGGAAAAAAAGGACGCCAAATTCGTTTCGGTACAGCGTCGCACGACCGCGCAATTGTCCGTTAAAGTCACGCAGTGCCGAATCGCAAAATGCCCTCTGGTCGTTTAGCAGCCAAATCCTCCGGGGCTTAAGTGGTTAATGACCAGGCCATTTTTTGCGATTCTGCGCTGCGTTAAATTTAACAGAGAATTGCGCGGTCATGCTGTAGCCAAATAAAATTGACGTCCTTTTTTCCCCACAAATAGAGCTTTCTTTTGGTGGTATTTGATCACCTGTACGATTTTTATTTTTTGCGCTATAAACAAAAATAGCGACAATTTTGAAAAAAAAACAATATTTTTCACATTCTGCTATATGACATTCTCAAAAAAAAAAAAAAAAAAAAAAAATCAATTTTTTTTAATATTTTAGGCCAATTAGTTTTCTGCTACATATTTTTGGTAAAAAAAAAATAAAAATCGCAATAAGCGTATTTTGATTGGTTTGGGCAAAAGTTATCGGGTCTACTAACTACGGGAAAGATTTATGTCATTTTTAATTTTTTTTTTTGTACTAGTAATGGCGGTGATCTGCGTTTTTTTTTTTTTTGCGGGAGTGCGACATTGCGGCAGACAGATCGGACCTCTTTTTCGGTCGGACATTTTTTTACACTTTTGGGGGGACCAGTGACATTACTACGGTAATCAGTGCTAAAAATATGCAATGTTACTGTAATAATGACACTGACAGGAAAGGGGTTAACAGTATAGGTGATCAAGGAGTTAAATGTGACCCTAGGGGAGTGATTCTAACTGTATGGGGGTTGGACAGAGACATGCGATCCTATATAGCAGGATCACATGAGCTCTGTGATCATTTCAGGGAGAAGGACGGTCAGCTGTGTTTACAACAGCTGACCGTCCTCTCTCAGCGGGGAACGATCGAGAGTGTCAGGTGGCAGTCGAAGCCGCCTGACACACGCATCGGCTCCCGCACTGCCAAGTGAGGGCGGGAGCGTGCCGTCGGCGGCGCGTGCTCGCCCCCTAGCTCCTCCCAGGCGAGCGACATATCCTTACGTCGCTTTGCCTTTACGAGCCAGCCTGCCGCAGTAAATATACAGGAGGGGGTCGGCAACTGGTTATGGAGAGATGTGGGGTCTTTAGGACCCTCACATCTCTCCTCTAGGCAATAAAGACTGAGATAAAAAAACAAAAAAAAAAAGCGATCTCGGCCTTTCCAGCAGAGTACACGGCAATCTTTACAATTTCTAGGCCAGACATGATGTCATAACATTGTGCCCAGGCCTCCGAGAGTCATAGAGACTGCCGGTGTTCTATCAGAAAACCCTACCTACCCCGTCAGATTTCCCTACCTACGTAATTTCCGGTGCGGGTTTGTCATGCACCAGCTGTAGCCGCGTCACACGTCCTACTGCGCATGCGCGGAATAGGTAGGGAATTTTGATAACATCGTAAGGGGGTGAGGCAAAAGTCTTACTGCGCATGAGCGGGCGCATGCGCACCACAGGATCGGGCAGCGGCAAACGTACATCCGATCTCCATGGCCCACACTGCGCCGAGCAGACAATGGGACAATCCTATTCCCTACCCACACACGCACGCCCACTGTCGGGTCGGCGCAGTGTGAGGCATGGAGATCGGATTGTCGGGTCAGCATAGTGTGGGCCATGGGGATCGGATGGATGTTTGTTATCAGAGATCCCGCTGCCCGACCCGTTGGTGCGCATGCACACTAGGAATTTTGCCTGACCCATTACGATGTTATCAAAATTCCCTACCTATTCTGCGCATGCCCAATAGTACGTGTGACGCGGCTACAAGCTGCTGCATGACGAATTCACAGCTGATCTCACCTAGAAATTACGTATGTAGGGAAATCTGATGGGGTATGGAAATCTGATAGAACACCGGGGACCATCTAGTCCTCGGTATTCTTTATGGTGAACCCCTGTAGGCGACGGATTCCATCACCAGCTTGCAGATCGCACGGGCGAGCCGTGAGAAGCACCGGAGGACGGTCCCTCCCGCCACCTGTAAGAATAATCAAGTGGCTGAACTGCCACTACAATTGTTTTTACGGTGCAGGGAATCACCGGCTGCAAAAAGATGATATCTGAATGATGCCTGACGCTGCACCCATCATCCAGATATCTCCACTTCCAGGTCCAGGATGTCATATGACAGCCTTGTGCTGAAACTGGTTAAAGCAGAACTAAACTCTCCTCTTCCTTTATAACCAACCAAGGAAGCTGCCTTGGTGCTGTATGTGATCAGTTATGACACCGACCATTTGATGGTTTGACCGTTCTGTTCAGAGCAGAAGCACTTGTGGCAGTTTATTCCGCATGTCTCAAATGTAACTGTTTTGAGAAACAGGTAAATTGATGGGTTTAATTCAGGTTTAAAGCAGAACTATAGGCAAAACTTTTTTTTTTCCATGTTGTATAGAGTAAGGGAGGGTTATAACGCCTGTCAGATTTTTATTTTTTTTACATCTGTACCCCGTTGCGGAGATTTCCCTTCACTTCCTGTTCCATAGCCAAAACAGCAGGGCTTTTTTCAGCAGGAACGCGGGGGGAGGGGGGAAATGCAGTTCTGGCTTCTACAGCACTGACTGTATGCAATGGCAAGGAGTGCTGGGGTGTGCTGCAGGGTCTATTACTACTGGCTGCTGGGGGATCTTTTCTAGCTAGAGGGGATCTATTTTTGCAGAGGGGAGGTCTGTTGTTGCTGGTGGGAGACCGATTGTTGCTGAGGGGTGGGTCTTATAATGCTAGGGGGTCAATTGTTGCTGGAAGAGATCTACCGTTGAGGGCAGGTCTATTGTTGCAGGCTGCTGGAGAGTTTATTGATGCTGGTCGTTTAGAGATCTGTTGTTACTGCCAGGGTCTATTGTTGATGGGGGATTTATAGTCACTGCAAGCGGGGGGGGGGAATTTGTTTCAGGTGGTCAATTGTTGTTGGAAGGGATCTATTGTTGCTAGAAGGGGCTCTATTGTGACTGGCTGCAGGGGATCTTTTTTACTGCTTTTGTTGGCATCATTCACATGTTCCATACAAATGGATCACAAAATGATGCTTTGGCCTGTATTCTCTAAAAGGGCAGTAATGGGAGGTGGGTAGGGGGTGTAGACAAGGGGTGGGAAAATGGGAGTTCCTGCACCTATTCTCTGATGGGGAAAAAAAAAGCCCTGCAAAACAGTGAAGTGAAAATAAATCCCTCTAAAGTGAGGGAATCCTGGGGTGTCACCAAAATTAGTGTACCCCATGAGAACATTTCCCCTCTATTGTTGTGGGGACAACCCAAAATTTGGGATTTTCTTTTATTTTCACTTTTGATGATAATGGTAAAGATGACAAATAGAGAGGCTGAATCTCCCTAGCAGGGACACAGACCGCAATAAAAACTGACAAGGGTTCTAATCTCTCTCCACTCTATCAAAACCTACTTAAATGGGACTAAACCCTCCTATCCTTTACAGCCAAGGAAGCTGCTTCTGTTTGATCTGCAACTGCCATGGTACTGCACATGTGATCAAAAACACCAGCTGATTGACCATTTAGTTGGGAGCAAAGCAAATATCATAGTTACATTCCCAACATGTTGGAAATTTAGCTTTTTTTTTTTTTTTTTAAACCATTTAAGTGTTTGTAAACGATCAACTTGTAAGGCTCCATTCACACCTGGGCATTTTTGAGCGTTTTTCAGCTCCAAAAACGCTAAAAAAAAAACGTTCTAAAACGCCCAACAAGTAAAACCCCATTCATTTAAATGGCCCCTGGTCACATCTGAGCGTTTTAACGTCTGAAGCAAAACGCCTGTAGCTGAAAAAAGTACATGAGTTTATTTTTGGGCAGATTACCAGCGTTTTTGAAAGATGTCAATGCCTGCCTCCAAAAACGCCTGAAAATCACGGTAAAAACGCGCAAAAACGCTACGCTCAAGTGTGAATGCAGCCTAAAATAGGGTTGCATTCAGTTTAAAATAGAAATTAAATGCAAAACATTTGTGTATAGGTAATGTATCAGAGCATACCAGAGAGAGTCAGGAAAAGTCCTATTTGGGGTGTATACATCTCCCAGGCTTCTCTCCTACTTCTTCAGGGATCTCTGATCCACGATCCAGTGCGGATCTTGGTCCTCTCCCTCTGCCAATTTAAACTCACCTGAGACAGACAGCCAGTGCTCTCATCCTGGGAAGTCAGACAACTCCTGTCTGTGAGAGCAAAAGGTTGGTAAAAACTTTTGTGTATGTGGAAGGTGTATGCTTGTTCTGCCTGTTAGTTAGGGCCTGTTTGGGTATTGTATAATGAATGCAGAGACACGGCTAGGTTTGTGTTTTTATTATTTTTTCCTTGATTGTTTTTCTGAAACCCTGTACAGCACCTGTATATAACACAATACCACACTGTTTTGTCACTACCTCACTGGATTTGGTATCTGTGCCAGAGAGACTACTTATCCCAGGGAGTTTTGTACCTGCTATCTGTTCCCCAGCTTACATATGGTGGAGGATGCGGGCAGCTGTAGTAGGTTACTACTTAAAAGGGTCAGTACCTGGAGTTACTAAACATGGAGAAAATCTTTTAACAGTTGGCATTTTCGAACGCTGCACAGCAGCAAGCAAACTCTTTACTTCAACGGATTGGTGCTGTAAAAGAACAAACCCAGTTGTTTGAAAAATTGGCCAGTGCTGCAGAAACAGACAGAAAGGTGCTGGCTGGGGTGGTACAGACACTTGCACAAAAGTCTCCTGTTAAAGCCGAAGGGGTTGGAGACGGCTCCTCAGCCATCCATGTGGGTCGTTTATTGTCCAGGAGGACTGCTGACAATGACCCAGAGGCCTTTCTGGTTTCTTTTGAGAGAGCCACAGAGGGAAGGCTGGTCAAAGCCTAGTGGGCAGGACTGTCGCCCCCTTACTTACTGGGGAATTGAAGAAGGCCTATTACAATTTGGAGTCCGCAGATGCAGGAGAAAATTAGATGGTCAAGCAGGAAATCCTGGCGCGTCTCGTGTCACCTTGGCCATTCGAGCACAGCAGGTCAACAGCTGGTTCTTCCAAGATGAGAGGCCCCCCAAGATCACAGATGTTTGACCTAATCCACCTGGTGCAGAGTCCCTGTCTGGACCACACTAGTGGAGCATGTGGTCATGGACCGATTCCTGAGGTCACTACCAATTCCCCTGCAGAAGTGGGCGAGTCAAGGGGACCCCAAGCCAGCAGACAACCTAGTGAAGCTTATTGAGAGGTACTTTGCTGCAGAGAGCCTGGTCACCACCCCTACAGCCGCACGGAATTTCCACCCAAAGTCAGTCTCCCCAGGCAACCGGTAAGACTGTTCCAGGGGAAGTGGGTGGTAAGCATGGCAAGGAGGGGGGGGAGGAATTTTTGGTACTAGTGTCTTGCAACCCAAACAAGGGAAGCCCTGCCCGTCAAACAAAACTGGGGCAACATCAGGTGCTTACGTTGCCAGGAACTGGGACATGTTGCAGCAAACTGTCCATTGACAGAGGCACCCATGCAGTGTGATGAATTTCTTAGAAGGCAGTCTATGTTTGCTGCTGTTTCATGCGCTGCAGCGCCAAGTGTAGGAAAGTACTTGTGCCAACTGACTTATTAATAAGCCTATTATGGCCTTGCTGGACTTGGGAAGTCTGGTGACTTTGGTTAAAGCTGAGATGGTTGAAACTTCAAATTTTAATGCTAAAAAACTTGCTGTGATCTGTGTACATAGGGATACCAGGGAGTATCCTATAGCTACTGTTGAATTTAAATCTGACTTGGGTACAGTGACCCCATCTGGTCAGACTTGTGCCCCACTCAGTGCACAAGGCCATCATTGGTAGAGACTTCCCTAAGTTTTGGAAACTGGGATCGTCCCGACTCGGTCCCAGTAACTAACTCAGTGGCCGTGACAGAATTCCTAGCCAGCACCGACAATGTGGGTTCAGGAGACTCCTCTCAGGGTTCCCTGGGGTTTTCCTTTCTCAGTTATGGCAGGAGAACTGGAGGAGCCTGAGGAAGCCCCCACAGTCACTGAAGGTGGACAGCCTTCTGCTGACCTGGAGGCTACATTAGAGTTTGCTGACCTAATGTGCACAAGGAAAACTTTGGTACTGAGCAGAGAAAAGACCCTCCCATTGCCAGGGCCTAGAAAAATGTAGTAGTAATTAATGATGTAGCTGTCGAACCAAGGGACAGGCCCTGTTTTCCTTTTTTCAGCAGCAATGAGGATTTATTGGATCATGTATATAAAAAAGAACAATGACATTTTTGAACAGTTAGTGGTCCCTAAGCCCTACGGACGAGTGGTGCTGGAACTTGCCCATTGACACTTGCTAGGAGGTCATTTAGGGGGTGGAAGAAAAAAAAAAAAAAAAAAAAAAAACACCTCTGAAAGGGTGTTACGCAGGTTTTACTGGCCCTGGAAACCAAAAGATATTGACGATTGTCAATCCTGTGTGTCAAATGTCAGCCCCACTACCGAAGTCCTTTAGTGCCCTTACCAATTACTGAAGTGCCCCTTTGAGAAGATCGCCATGGACTTGTGGGGACGCACTAGGGATCGACCGATTATCGGCAACACCAATATATCGGGGGTAGATATGCACTTTCCCCGATATATCAGAATCGGCCCATGAGGTTACCAATATTGCAGGAAAGTGCTTGTGAGGCATCACCCCGGTACCGGCGTCCATAGCCGACGGTCGGCTGTCTTGTAATGACAACCGATGCGGCTGAGAAGCTGCTCGGCTGTCATTACAAGGAGCGGGAGGGGACATTCGCACATACGCTTTTTGCGATTTTTTTTTTACCAAACATATGTAGCATAAAACAAATTGGCCGAAAATGTTAAAAAAAAATTTAGATTTTTACATTTTTTTGGGGGGAATTTCATATAAAAAAAAAGTGAAAAATATTGTTATTTTTGCAAAATTTACGCTCTTTTTTTGTTTATAGCGCATGATTAAAAAAAATAAATAAAAATCGCACAGGTGATCAAATACCACCAAAAGAAAGCTCTGTTTGTGGGAAAAAAAAGGACGTGAAATTCGTTTAGGTACAGCGTCGCACGACCGCGCAATTGTCCGTTAAAGTCACGCAGTAAAAAAAAAAAAAAAAAAAAAAAAAAACGCAAAAACCCCCCTGGTCAGGAAGGGGGTAAAATCTTCCGGGGCTTAAGTGGTTAAAGAGTATGCTAAAAAAGGTTGTTGACAAGGATGGAAAAAACTGGGACTTCCTGATTCTGTAGTTGCCATCAGGGAGGTAACCCCAGTGATCTACGGGGTACTCTCCATTCGAGTTGCTTTATGGGAGACCCCCCCAGAGACTCTTAGACATAGGCAAGGAAACCTAGAAGGGGGAGCAGACACTCCATAAAAGTGTCTGTGAGCATATCGCTCAAATGCAGGACAGGATAGATGAAAGCGTTGGGGAGGTCAAATACAAAGTGTATTAACCAGGTAAAAGGAAGCCCCAGCAGATATACCATATAAACCTGTTAAAGCCCTAGAAGGATAGGCAGGAATTGACTGAGGACCGTCCCTGTAATGCCTAGGGGTACTGGGTCCCCTCTGGTCCCCGAGGTCACGATTCCAGACACCCCATCTTATTCCCAAAAATAGTAAGCTAGAGAGTTCCCGATAAGGAATAGAGAGAAATTTTCCTGCAAATAGCACAGAGACTGAAGAAAATAAACTGTTGCAGTTCTCGTGGGTCCGGAGGAAAACACAATCAAACTGAGGCTGAAGGTATGACTGACTTTTTTTTTAAAATAATGGTGGACTAATGAGTTTGTTTCAGGTGGGAGGAGCCCATCTCTCAGGTGCTGCCCTGGAAGACGGTTAGAGAAAACACCATTTCTGCAATTGATTGCATGTAAACTGGATAACTAGGCTAAGTGCACCACCAATTCTTTGAGAAATAACCCTCAAAAGCCCCATGGACTTAGGCTCCATTCACATTAGCATGTCCCTAAAGTCGCACAATTTCCAGTGTGACTTTGGAGCAGAACTTTGATGTGACTTTACATTCTCTGGACCAAAGTTGCATTAAAAAGTCGCACCAAAGTAGTTGAGGCACCTTTTCAAAGTCGCTGCCACTTTAGGTCGCACCAATTTGAACAGGTGTCACTGAAAAGAATGGGCTGAGAGACTTGATGTCAAAATGTCGCACAAGTGTGAATGGAGCCTAACACACAACCATGCCCCCAAATATCTAGGTCAATGATTTTATGCAAAGGAAGAAAGGTAAAATACAAAAAAAACTTTTATTATAGTAGTAAAATTTACAGGGAGAACATTTACAATGAAAACAAAAAGCAATAAAACAGTTTAGGACCCATTAGCAACCATCTCTTCCTCCATTTCTTCATCATCAGCTTCCTCTGAAATGAATACCTCATTTCCTATGAAAGAAAAAATGGAACATAAACAAGTAAATCTTAAAATACAGATAAAAGGTTACCATGTTAAATCCAATATATCCCAAACATTTGGGAAATGGATGTACTGATTGGATTACACCGGTACAGACAGAGAAAAGGTGGCACACTTCCAAAATGAAAAGCTACTTATTCAGTTGCTTCCACAAATCTTGCTATCGAATGACTAGATGTGCAGACTACACTAGCCCTACTCTGTTTTTACTTGGGTTTTAAAGAAATATAAAATGACACTCCACTTACCAAGTGAACGGTCCTTGCCGGGAATCTGACCAGACTGTAACAAGCCTTTGAGTCTTTCTACTTCTGCCAGGGTGGTAGCATTGGCAATGGCATTCTGCAAAGACAACACAGCCTTTGTCTCAGAAACAAAGAAACAGAACAGATATAGGATCCCTAGCATAGACAACATATGTGCTGTCCCTAAACACTTACCTGAGCCTGATCTCAATCCAGCGATCTGCACGAGAGCAGTTGCTCTCTCCCTCCTCACTAGCTCAGACCCAGCAGTAGGAGCCATTGGTTCCCACTGCTGTCAATCACAGCCAGTGAGGAGGGAGCAGGGTTGAGCCTTGTTCTTTGCGTCAATGGACATCCAGGGCAGGACCCGGATGCAAGCTCGCAAGAGTGCCCCCGTAGCAAGTGGCTTGATATGGGGGTACTCAGCAGGGGGAGGAAGCCCAGAGCACCAGCTGGGGAACCAAGAAGAGAAGGATCAGGACTGCTCTGTGCAAAACCATTACATACAGTGCCTTGAAAAAAAAAAGTATTCATACCCCTTGATATTTTCCACATTTTGTCATGTTACAGCCAAACACCTAAATGTATTTTAGAATTCCTTCTAGATTGTAAGCTCTAACGAGCAGGGCCCTCTAGTTCCTCCTGTTTTGAATTGTATTGTAACTGTATTGTCTTCCCTCACATTGTACAGCTCTGCACAAACTGTTGGCGCTATATAAATCCTGTATAATAATAATAAATATTTTATTGAGATTTTATGAGATCGACCAAAACAAAAAGTGCCACATAAATTGTGAAGCGAAAGGAAAATGATATAAAAAAAAAAAAAAAAAAGTGTGGTGTGCATTTGTATTCAGCCCCCCTCCCCAAGTCAGTACTTTGTAGAACCGCCTTTCACTGCAATTACAGCTGCAAGTCTTTTTGGGGATGTCTCTACCAGCTTTGCACATCTAGAGAGGGACATTTTTGCCCATTCTTCTTTGCAAAATAGCTCAAGCTCTGTCAGATTGGATGGAGAGTGTCTGAATAGCAATTTTCAAGTCTTGCCACAGATTCTCAATTGGATTTAGGTCTGGACTTGGACTGGGCCATTCTAACTTATGAATATGCTTTGATCTAAGCCAGGGGTCTTCAAACTATGGCCCTCCAGATGTTCAGGAACTACAATTCCCATCATGCCTAGTCATGTCTGTGAATGTCAGAGTTTTACAATGCCTCATAGGATGTGTAGTTCCACAACAGCAGGAGGGCCATAGTTTGAGGATCCCTGATCTAAGCTATTCCATTGTAGCTCTGGCTCTATGCTTAGGGTCGTTGTCCTGCTGGAAGGTGAACCTCTGTCTCAAGTCTTTTGCAGACTCTAACAGGTTTTCTTCTAAGATTGCCCTGTATTTGGCTCCTATCTTCATATGAATTCTGACCAGCTTCCCTGCCCCTGCTGAAGAAAAGCATGCCCACAACATGCTGCCACCACCATGTTTCACAGTGGGGATGGTGTGTTCAGAGTGATCTGCAGTGTTAGTTTTCCATCATACAGAGTTTTGCTTTTAGGCCAAAAAACTACATTTTGGTATAATTTGACCAGAGAACCTTCTTCCACATGTTTGCTGTGTCCCCCACGTGGCTTCTTGCAAACTGCAAACAGAACTTCTTAAGGCTTTCTTCTTGCCACTCTTCCATAAAGGCCAGATTTGTGGAGTGCATGACAAAAAAGTTGTCATGTGGACAGATTCTTCCCCCTAGCTGTGGATCTCTGCACCCCCCAGAGTCACCATGGGCCTCTTGGCTGCTTCTCTGATGAATGCTCTCCTTGCCAGGCCTGTCAGTTTAGGTGGATGGCCATGTCTTGGTAGGGTTGCGGTTGTGCCATACTCTTTCCATTTTTGGATGATGGATTGAACAGCGCTCCGTGAGACGTTCAAAGCTTGGGATATTTTTTTTTAGAACCAAACCCTGCTTTAAACTTCTGCACAACTTTATCCCTGACCCGTCTGGTGTGTTCCTTGGCCTTTATGATGCGGTTTGTTCACCAAGATTCTCTAAATACCTCTGAGGGCTTCACAGAACAGCTGTATTTATACTGAGATTAAGTTACACACAGGTGGACTTTTACCAATTAGGAGATTTCTGAAGGCAATTGCTTCCACTAGATTTTAGTTAGGGGTTTCCGAGTAAAGGGGGCCGAATACAAATGCGCGCCACACTTTTCTGTTTATTTTTTAAATACTCTATTACAAAATTTATCAATTGTATACAATATGTAGCTGGTCACACTTTTCAGATATTTGTAAAACAAATAAAAAAAAAATATACATACACACATACATACATACATATACATATACATACATACATATATATATATATATACATATATACATATATACATATATATATATATATATATATATATATATATATATATATATATATATATATATATATATATATATATATATATAAACCATTTATCATTTTCCTTCCACTTCACAATTATGTGCCACTTTGTCTTGATCCATCACATAAAATCCCAATAAAATGCATTTACGTTTTTTTGTTATTTTTTTTATGTAACATGACAAAATGTGGAAAATTTCAAGGGGTATGAATACTTGTTCAAGGCACTGTGAGCAGGAAGGTATACCACGATCGTTGAAAACAAAAAAATCCTTTAGTATCACTTTCCGACCGTTCAAAACTTACATACATGGCAGCAAGGTGGCTCTGCTGTGTCGGATTACGTACCTAGTATGTGACCCAACACTTCTGGGTGTAATTAAACACAGCTGGAGCTGTTCTGCAGGTACCGGACTCTGGGCACCCACTGATCAGCCAGAATGGCGGTCTGCCTATGTAAACCAGGCAGATCACCAATCTGACAGAAGGGAAGGCATGGATCCTGTGTCTCTGCAAAGCAGGGACTAGGATCCATGTTTTCCCCTAGTAAAAGCACCTCCCACAGTGCAATAAAAACACAGGATAGGAACACAGTTAACCCTTTTGATCGCTCATGACTAACCCCTCCTTCCCAGCCAGTGTCAATACAGTGAATATTTTTAGCACTGATCACGATTATTGTCACTGGTCCCCAAAAAGTGTCAGCGTCCGCTCACAATATCGCAGTCCCTCTATAAGTCGCTGATCGCCGCCATTACTAGCAATTTTTTTTTTTTTTTTTAAAAAGGACAGACATTTTATGTACAGCGTAGCATGACCGCGCAATTGTCAGTTAAAGTAACGCAGTGCTGTATCGCAAAAAATGGCCTGGTCATGAAGGGGGTAAATCTTCCGGAGGTCAAGTGGTTAATTTCTGTCCATTATATGTGCCTAGAGTGGAGCTTTAACCACTTAAGCCCCGGAGGATTTTCCTGCTAAAAGACTAGGGGGTATTTTGCGATTCGGCACTGCGTGAATTTAACGGACAATTGCGCGGTCGTGCGACGCTGTACCTAAACGAATTTGACGTCCTTTTTTTCCCACAAACAGAGCTTTCTTTTGGTGGTATTTGATCACCTGTGCGATTTTTACTTTTTGCGCTATAAACAAAAAAAAAAAAGGAGCGTACATTTTGCAAAAATAGCAATATTTTTCACATTTTTTTTATATGAAATTCCCCAAAAAAAAAAAAATGTAAAAATCTAAATTTTTTAACATTTTCGGCCAATTTGTTTTATCCTACCTATGTTTGGTAAAAAAAAAAAAAATGCAAAAAGCGTATTTTTATTGGTTTGCGCAAAAGTTATCGCGTTTACTAACAAAGGGAAAGATTTGTCATTTTTGTTTTTTTTTAATGCGTAATGGCGGCGATCTGCGATTTTTTTTGCGGTACTGCGACATTGCGGCGGACAGATCGGACCCTTGACTGACATTTTTGACACTTTTAGGGTTACCAGTGACATTACTACAGTAATCAGTGCTATATATATGCACTGTTACTGTAAAAATACACTGGTAGTGAAGGGGTTAACTTTATTTGAGAGGGAGGGGCTGTGTGTGTCCCTAGGGGCGTGCTTTCTACTGTGATTGGCTGTGGCTTGAGCTGTAAGGACACTGATCAACGGATCTACATAGTAGATCAGTGTGATCAGTGTCTTTACACCGAGGAGAATGACAGGTGGCTTGTTTACACAAGCCGCCTGACTTTCTCCCTCTCCCCCGCCAATCGCCGAGTGACCGGCGGACATCGGGTCCGCCAGTCACACGCGCGCGGGGGGGGGGGGGGGGTCCGTGACCGCGCGCTCGCTCCCCAGACCCTCCCAGGCTAGTGACGTTCATTAACGTCACTCTGCCTGGCAGGGGCTGACCGCCGCAGTAAATCTACTTGCGGCGGTCGGCAAGCGGTTAAAGCAGAACTTAAAGTGGAGTTCCACCCAAAAGTGGAACTTTCGCTTTAAGTAGTCCTAACCCCCTGACATGCCACATTTGACATGTCATTTTTTGGGGGGGGGGGTACCTAGTTTTGACAGGTACCCGCTCGGAGCGCCGCGGCGCCCTGAGTGGAAGTTCTTCTCTCCCCCTCCCTCCCTGCAATCTTCTGGGACATGTCAGAGGTCCCAGAAGATTGCCTGCCAATCAAGATGCGCAGCTCAACTCGCGCAGTGTGTACCCGGCTGTGAAGCCGCAAATTGTCACAGCCGGGTGCCCACAGCAGTGATGCTGGCGCCGCAGAGACCAGAGGGAGAGGATCGAGGCTTCAGGTGGCCGCATCGCTGGATCCTGGGACAGGCGAGTGTGTGTTTATTAAAAGTCAGCAGCTACACTTTTTGTAGCTGCTGACTTAACACAGAAAAGGCTGGAACTCCGCTTTAACTCCCAAAAGGGGGTTAGTCCCACTTTAACATTCCCTCCTCCTCAAGCAGAATTTTGTAAAAATTCTTTGTTTGGTTTTTTACATTTTTAGCACTGCCTGCAGCCACCATTTCAGCCTAGCCAGAATGATGTGTATCTGGTCCTGCAGCCTCCGGGAATACTTACATCACATCTCCCAGGAGGCTGCAGGATCGTCACAGAGTGGCTGACGGGTGGTCTAGCACATTATTAGACCCAGAAGAGGCAGTCAACTGAAAAGGACCAGGATGTAGGCTTGGGACCTGCTGTGTGGCACCCAAACTCTGGATTTGTTACGTAGTTCAGTATGTGCTTTGAAGAGCACTATAGCACCAAAGGTAAGTGAGAGGGGGAGTGGAGTACAACTTGAATGACAAATTAGACTTTTAATACCTTAATAGCCTCTACATCCCCGGGAGAAGGTCCAGTTTTCTTCTTCTCTGCTAAGCCTGCACCAGGGGTGAATCTGCAACAACAAAAACTATGGAGTGAGGTCTTCATTCTATTCACATAAAACATCATCTGCTTCTCTCAACTTTCAAAGGTGACACCATGAAAGTGATTTAAAACCAGTGTAGTATCTTATCTTAGTTAATAGCTGACACAAAAGAACAAAAAGAACTTCTTCATAAGCACCTTATATTGCACAGAAAAACAGGGGCACCCTATCAACCCAATTATTGGAAAGAGCTTGCATTATAAATATTTTGAAAAGGTGACCAGAAATCAGACTTGATGAGACAACTCATCAGAAGGATATCCCATATGGCACACTAACAAAGCATCTTGATGAGAAAAACAAAAAGTTGATAAAACTTAGGAAATTAAAAAAAAAAAAAAAAAAGGAACAGACTTGCATGACATTATCACCATCCACCTCTCCTATAAGCAGATTTAGTGTTTCTGTACAAAAAGGTGCTTGTGAAGGAGACTTTCAATTTGCAGAGACAATTTTGCATCTTACGTTTTTGATCTCTTGGCAATATCCTTTGCAAGCTCTGCACCCCGCTTGCCCTTGAACATACTCGCTGCCTCCTCTCGCTCCTGAAGCGATACCATATACAGAGTTAATTGAGAATCAGATACAGCAAATGGAACACTGGGAACTGACTGCTCAGCAGTCTTATACAGAGCATTACAAAATCAGGTGTATGGCTTCACAATTATCCACAATAAAAAAAAAAAAAAGAAATATCAAAAAAAACAAACAGGACTGATCAGTTTGTTTTAAAAATAGATTTGGTTTTAGGTTTCCAGATATCTTCCTCCACCATCTCAAAAAGGGGTACCGTCACCAAACTGGTTTCTCCAACCATTACTCCTGGAAGATGTGATATTATTAAATGCGTTGTGACATCACCACATACACCGGAAGGGACCCTGGAGTTTTACTTATCCCGTTTTTTTTTTGTTTGTTTGTTTTTTTAACAGTGCTGTCTTGCCACATTTGCTTAGATGTGCATTTTTAGTACCCTTTAACCACTTAAGCCCCGGAAGATTTTACCCCCTTCCTGACAGGGACTATTTTGCGATTCGGCACTGCGTTACTTTAACGTACAATTGCGCGGTCGTACGACGCTGTACCTAAACAAATTTGACGTCCTTTTTTTCCCACAAACAGAGCTTTCTTTTGGTGGTATTTGATCACCTGTGTGATTTTTTGATCATGCGCTATAAACAAAAAAAAAAGAGCGACAATTTTGCAAAAATAACAATATTTTTCACATTTTTTTTATATGAAATTCCCCCCCCAAAAAAAAAATGTAAAAATCAAAATTTTTTAACATTTTCGGCCAATTTGTTTTATGCTACATATGTTCGGAGAAAAAAAAAAAAATTGCAAAAAGCGTACTTTGATTGGTTTGCGCAAAAGTTATCGCGTTTACTAACAAAGGGAAAGATTTTTGTCTTTTTTTTTTTTTTTAATGCGTAATGGCGGCGATCTGCGATTTTTTATTGCGGTACTGCGACATTGCGGCGGACAGATCGGACCCTTGATTGACATTTTTGACACTTTTGGGGTTACCAGTGACATTTCTACAGTAATCAGTGCTATACATATGCACTGTTACTGTAAAATTACACTGGCAGTGAAGGGGTTAACTTTGAGCGGGAGGGGTTGTGTGTGTCCCTAGGGGCGTGATTCTTACTGTGATTGGCTGTGGCTTGAGGTCTAGGAACAGTGATCAACGGTTCTACTTAGTAGAACCGTATGATCACCATTCTTACACAGGGGAGAATGACAGGCAGCTTGATTACATCAGCCGCCTGCCTTTCCCCCTCCCTGACGATAGCATCCGCCGGTCACATGCATGGGGGGTCCGTGACCGCGCAGGAGCGGGCCTCCGGCGGCGCTCGCTCCCGAGACCCTCACAGGCTAGCGACGTAGACCTACGTCGCTCTGCCTGTGAGGGGCTGACTGCCGCAGTAAATATACTGTGAGCGGTCGGCAAGTGGTTAACTACTTGCCTACTGGGCAAGTTACTTCCCAGGCCAATTGTCAGCTTTCAGAGCTGTCACACTTAGAATGACAATTGCGCGGTCAGGAAACACTGTATCCAAATGAACATTTTATCTTTTTTCTCCATACAAATAGCGCTCGCTTGGTGGCATTTTATCACTACTGGGTTTTTTTTTTTTTTGCTAAACAAATGAAAAAAAGACTAAGAATTTTGAAAAAAAAATAATTAAATAGCAAAATTTTATAACAAACTATCAATGTTTTCGAATAGGTATTTTTTTTCCTCCTTCACTAATATGCGCTGATGAGGCTGCCCCGATGGGCAATGGTGGACACTGTTGGGATAACACTGATAATCAGTGCCGATGTCCCTTTTACACAAGTCGGTTACCAGCTCTCCTCTCCTCATGCTGTCATGAGGAAAGGAGTGCTGATAACCGACTTCCGCTTTACATCGTGATCAGCTGTGATTGGACATAGCCGATAACATGGTAAAAAGAAGTTGAATGGCTCTTTACCTCAATCTGTGATCAGCAGTGTCCGTTAGACACTGGTCACAGAGTGAGCGATCACGGAAGGACATCATTATAGAATTGTATTCTGTTAATATCACAAATGTTAATATGAATTTATTGGTCAGACATTATTGGCACCTTTAGCACAAAAAAGCTCAAGAAAAATGCATCCCTTTAAATTCTATGTATGTCTTCACACTGGTCCGTTGCAACGTTAAAAATCCTGCTTGCTGCATTGTCGGTCAGTTTAAAAAAACGGCACCAAAAACACCTCTCCCTGTTTAAATGCATTGAAAATGCAGCAAGAATGCATCAATAATGCACCTGTGTTACGTTTTGGATTTATATGACCTATGAAAAGCACACACCATCAGTATAGTAAAATCGCAGTATAGTTGCATGCATTTTCGGTGCCATTATCCTTTTTCTCTTATTGGCAAAATGCCGATAACACCATTTTCGGCAGCCGAAATTTCGGTGCATCTCTAGTACATATTTGCACACATGGAGTTATGGTTGGAAAAACAGTTGGGTGACAGTAACCCCTTGAGGTAATGGACTCAGGTGGAGGAAGATATCTTGAGACCTGGCTGAGTGACATGCAATTATGTGCAAGGCTTTATATGACTTCTCTACTCAGAATCATATGTGTCTGGTAAGCATTTTTGGATGCCTTTGTTTGTATGGTGGTGGAAGCATTATGGTGTTGAAGATTGGATTCGTATATTGAGCACCTGTCTTTATTTTAAAGACTTTACAGTATTTGGACAATTTATACATTTACTTTTTTCTTTTTATGTATGTAGAATAGTTTTGGTGTAGCTTGTATGTAGTTATTTGCTGTGGAAAATCTCTCATAACATGCTAGCAGCTCCGAAGAATAATCAATTTTTTGTAAAAAGCAATATATAATCGTTAACATGGGTGAAGGAGGAAGACCCAACATTTAAAACTGCCACCAGGGAACTCACTTTTAGCCTGACTTTCTGGAAATCCAACACACGGACTTGTGGAAGTCTGAAGATCACATACAGTCTGTAATGTCGCTTGTTAATGACTGGATTCCTTAACAGACTGAAAGATAAAGAAGTACAAAGAAAGGGCAATGCAGCAAATACTCAAGTAGTATACTTTAAATATCCTTGAAACTGCTTTGAGGTTCTGTGCCTCCTTCCTTCCAGCTGGGAGTGCCAGCAGCCTCCGGGTACCATCATCTCCGCACACTTTTAAATATGAAAGTATTAACATGGAGTTCCAGAGTAAACATAACTAGTCTTACAAGTGCTCCCTCCCCCTCCTAACACCTATAATTAGGTATATATGTGTAAGAAAAGGGATATACAATTACCCAATCTCAGCCCACTCTGGACACATGATCCGGCTCCCTGGGAATGGATACAGGGGAGAAGAGGCATCTCCTACAGTGGATGGGCCATAGGAAGCCTATGGGTTACTTCACTGCTCCAGGCTTTACCAGCTGTTGTCGAGCGCTCACTCTTCTCCTCTGCAGCCACTGCTGGCTGACAGAGGGGAATTACATAAGCAGAACAGAGCAGGCTGAAAATGAAAATAGTTAAGTATATACATCCTTCTTACAAAGGTCAGTCAGAATAGGCGTTAAGAGGGGGAAGAAGCACTTTTAAGACTAGTTAGGTTTAATCTGGAATTCTACTTTAAAGTCTGACACAGCTGATGCCTTGTGTAGTAGTAAGGAGACACTCCTCCCACTTCTTCCATCTAATGCATATTGACCACTTATGGGGCTTTATCGATTAAAGGGCTCTACGATTAATCCCCAGTATTGAGAAAAATGCATTAGTAGGGTGGATAGAGTGTCTTTGCTACTACTGCTAGAATAAAGTTTTTGTACACAAGGGATCTGTTGGTGTGCAGCTCCCCTACAAGCTGCACACATAACCAATGACTGCAACCCTGTCCACTAGGGCTGAACGATATTCGATGTAACATCGAATATCGTGCTGCGGCCGTGGGCGATATTCACATCGCCGGATCATGCGATATTGGGAATTCAGTGAAGGCAGAAGAATACAGTCGTCCCACATGTTAAATCCGGTGTTCTGCAGCTCTCCTGACTGAGCAGCACGCTGTGAGCAGCGGCACAGGGAACCAATCAAGCGTGCCTGCACACCTGATTGGTTTGCTGTGCCGCTACTCACTACGTGATTGGTTCGTTGTGCTGTGGGGCGGAAGTGTATTGTGGGGAACTGGGAGTGTGCTAACGGTCCGAAGGAGCTGCCTGGTGAAGAGGACTACAACTCCCAGCGTTACCCCCACTTTCCGCGTGTCCGTCTGCCCCCATCCAGAGAGATTCCCCCCTGACTTCACAGCCCGATCATGAGGGACAAACAGAAGAGGCGGAGGGAGCGCACCTGGGCTGAGGCTGCCAAGAAGGTACCAAATACGGAGGGGAGGCGACTGTACCATGTACACCAGGAAGAGGTGGGTAATATCGCAATATATATCGTTGGGGAACAAATATCGCAATGTGATTTTTTTCCCCAATATCGTGCAGCCCTACTGTCCACTACATTATATTTGGGATTATGCTGTGATAGTCATTTCATTTGCGTAGTTATGTATCTATTTAAAGGTGTGTGCCAAATGTTTACCTTCTGCATGGGATCTCTTTTTGGTAATATAAGCGGCTTAGTTGTACAGGATAAAAGCTAAATACACATTGCTGAGGTCATTATGGTATTCAACAACGCCCCTTCCTGAAGTGACCCAGCAGTTTATAAATAAGATCTCTATTGACAAGAGAGTAGCTATGACTAATGCTTTGTAAGCCAAAATGTGTTAGATTTCTGCTGTACACTGGACCACGTGAGTTTAAAAAAAAAAAAAAAAAAAAAAAAAAAAGGATGTGGAAGGACTACAGCGTTGACTTTTTCATAGCTTGCTTGAACTCTTAAAGTGATATTAAAGACTCTCTCTTTTTTTTGTAAATAAGAAATATGTCATACTTACCTGTTCTGTGCAATGGTTTTGCACAGAGCAGCCCCAATCCCTCTCTTCTTGGGTCCCTTGTGGGTGCTTTTGGCCCCTCCATCCTGCCCCCAGAGTTAGCAGCTTGCAATGGGGACACCCTAGCAGGCTCATTCACAAGCCACGGCTCTGCGAGTCCATTCACAAACAGAGCTTGGGGCTCGGCCGCCGCCCCCTCTCTCTGCTTATTGGCTGTGACTGACAGCAGCGGGAGCCAACAGCTCTGGCTGCTGTCTCAGTCAATGAGGAGGGGAGTCCCCGGAGGGCCAAGGCTCTCATGCACATCGATGGAGAAGAATTGGGCTCAGGTAAGTATTGGGGGTGGGGGTTGATGGCTGCTGCACAGATGAGATTTTTTTTTTTGCCTTCATGCGTAGAATGCATGAAGGTACAAAACCTTGAGCCTTTACAACCACTTTAAGTGGATGATCCAGGACAATCAGTGCTACTTACCTGAGATAAGTGAGGTTTTTAAATGTAGATAAATTGTCCAGATCGCCCTGTGAGGAAAATACAAATATGTTAGAAATCTGAACAACAAGTTACACAGAAATACACAAAATCACAAGCACTGTACAGACAGAGGGAATTTGAGGTTTTGAAAGAGGGGAACTTACCAGTTCCATGATACTGTTGTTGGTGAGAATAAGTTCTTTTAAATTAGGCAACATCTGCTCAAGACCTTCTCCTATACGGCTGTAATAAGAAAAAAAAAATCTATTGCATTTGGAGAACACTGCTATATACTGCATAATAAAGGTTTCATGTCTACATTGTCAACATTCATGCCTTAAGCAAACTAATGTCCTTCAAAGTGTGCAAACCAACATTACTGGAAATGTGCATGCAACATGTGATGCCTGCACTCATCTTGCAATTCCTTAAAACTCCTGATGATGTCATTGCGAAAAAACAAGTTGGGTGTGGCTTGCTGATGTCACTTCTGCTTAAGGACTTCTGGCTAATGGAACGCAGATGAGTAGCATATGCTGGGAGCACCATTACAAGTGATGTATGCTTGTGTAATGGGAGCACTTATGTGAGTAAATTTATATTGGTTTTAATGCAATTTTAAATAAACGGCATTACGCTAAGTGGAATTGCTTGATTCTTATCTCTCCATATAAAAAAATAAATAAATAAAAACCATGGCTTGTAAAAAAAAAAAAAAAAATATATATATATATATATATATATATATATATATATATATATATATATATATATATATATATATATATATATATATATATATATCTATATCAGGGAAGCACGGAGTGTTTGCATATAGATCACTGAAGAACCTGGAAATTTGAAGCACTGAGCACTTTTTATACATTCCATGATTTTTTTTCCTTTTTCACACCATGACTTTTCATGTATATGGACTTAATATATGCTTAAGACACTAGCAGTATAGTTATTTAAAAGGCACGGAGCACTTTTACTGATTTATGAATTTGATATGGTTTGTGTGATGGTTTAATGATGTTTAGCACTTTATTCTGAATTGATTCACAGTAATATATCATTGGGGACACAAATAGTAGCGCTGCATACATCCGAACGTGTTTTAGGCTATCCCTATTGGGCTTAGCCATTTGTGCAGGCAGCTACATGTGCAACTCAAACGTTAATACTGTAGCGCAGGGTTTATATTGTAATTTTTATATGCGTGAATTGGATGCATCTGATCTACATGACATTAGAACCGAACCGGCTTTCTATGGAGCTGGTTTACATATGTCCAGGCCTGCTGCAGTCTGTTTTTTTTTTTTGGTTTGTTTTTTTTTTAAAAAGAGCCCTGTACATTTTTCAGCACGGTTCAGGTGCGAATTCAAGTGTCATACACTGTAAAAATGTGCATCTGAACCAGTAAATAAAACTGCACCGGATGCCTTAAAAAAAAAAAAAAAAATGCAAGGCCCAGACATGTGTGAACCAAGCCTAATGCAATTTTTGAGAAAATGAATAAATTGAAAAAAATAAAAAAGGTTTCATTTTCCACATACTAGTGTCACCAGAGCAGTACAGCTTCATCATTAGACTGGTGAAGCGGTGATACCGACTGGTGACAGTATGGAAAATAAAATAAAAATATAATTGTAATAACTTACACACACACACATACACACATATATATATATATATATATATATATATATATATATATATATATATATATATATATATATATATATATATATATATACACATACATACACACTTTTTTTTTTATACATCCTATCCTCAGATGCTCAGTACTGTAGTGGCACTGTACTACTCTGGGGGGGTGATCAGGATTTTTTTTTTTTCTTAGCACGGTTATTGCTTATACAGTATAAAGCACAAATATTGGGCAGTATCAGCCAGTTCCAACATTCGGCCCATGTGTACAGAAGCTGGTCCGGCTTCTGTCGAAGGGGCATGACCGAAAAAAGTTTGCCGGTTTGCATTTGATCAGCGCTCTCAGTCAATGACCCTGTGTCAGAACACAATAGCTTAGCGGGGAGATAACTGTACAAGCACTGGTTTGTTAGTAGAGGATCTCCTCTCAAGCCATTCAGTTTTTTTCTTTGTTCAGCCCTCTGGGTTGAAAAAAAAAAAAAAATATATATAATATATAGTGTACTTTAAAGCGGAGTTCCAGCCATTTACTCACCTGTCCAACGGTCCAGCGATGCGGCCGCCGGAAGCCTCGATCCTCTCCCACGGCGCCGGCATCACTGCTGTGGGCACCCGGCTGTTACAGTTTGCGGCTTCACAGCCGGGTGCCCACTGCGCATGCGCGAGTCGCGCTGCGCGCCGTGATTGGCCGGCAATCTTCTGGGACCTCTGACGTGTCCCAGAAGATTGCAGGGAGGGAGGGGGAGAGGAGAACTTCCGCTCAGGGCGCCGCGGCGCTCCGAGCGGAAGTGGGAGCGGGTACCTGTCAAAACTAGGTACCCGCTCCCCCCCCAAAAAAATGACATGCCAAATATGGCATGTCGGGGGGTCAGGACTCCCTAAAGCGGAAGTTCCACTTTTGGGTGGAACTCCGCTTTAAAAGCAATAGTTTTAGCTGTCATGAATGGGTTAACCATTCCTGAACAGCTTGCTTACTGTTGGGATCTGTGATTGGTAGCCAGGTGCCATGTGATTTCTTTGGGCCAATCACAACAGTATGCAAGCTGTTCATGAATGGAAAGCCATTCATGACAGGTTGCTTACGTTGTTATGCGATCGCTATGACCAAGGATAGGGATCACATGGTACCCGGTTACCGGCAACGGTTGCGCACTCCTGCCTGTTCTGCCCCACTGCAGTATATCTACAGGAACGGAGGGGGGAATAAGCGGTTAAAATGTACCTTTTTGCAGCCACACGTTGAGCGGTCCTAAAGTGGTAAAAGAAATAATGTTTAAAAAAGGGGAAAGGGGGGGAGAGTCTTGATGGACCACGTGATCTTTACCTGCCGTCATTCCTCTGTTATCCAAAACCCTAAAAAGTATTTCTATCTGGTTTGTCAGATGACTCATTGCAAATTCTAAATAGAAAAAGTGTTCCTACTTCAGTCACATAACCAATAAAAATAGAAGCGCTCCTAACATTTGATCAGGACTTGATCATACGAGGTAAAAAAGTAGAACACCTAAAAGGAGAACTTACCATATCCTGTTGTTGTTCAATAATAAAGTCTTGAGCCTCTTTAGTAAAGGAAATCCATCCACCTTCCTTATCTCATTGTCTGAGAAATCAATTGTATCAAACTGGTCCAGTGTGGCCCCAAGGTTCTCAATAACTGGGATTTTGTACCCTGTAAACAGAAGAGAAAATGTCTATTGGAAAAGATTGATCACAATAAAGAGTCCTTAGTTTAATTGGAGTGTTTTTCTAGGCAACCCAGATTGCAGGCAATTAGGGAAATGATGGGGTAGAGGCAAGGTTTTTTTTGCTGTCTGCATCCTCATTTGAGAGATTCACCACTAAGCCAGAATGATTTGAAAGGCAAAAATTGTCGCCGGCGCCCTCTGCCCCTTTAAGAGATTAAGGATCCCGGGACCAGAGGTGGGGTTTATGATCATGTGACCACTGATTGGCTGTAGCATGATCGGAAAGCTCCCGTTCACAAGCAGCGATTAGGAACTTTCCATTTGACACGGGTACCTGTGCCGGGAGTGCTCTCTTGGCATAGCTCTATTTGCCCCAATCCACACAAATATGCGGTCCTTTGGCGTCAAGGCCCACTGGTCGAGAGGGCGCATATTTGCCGGTAGTGGGCGCCAAGGGGTTAATAATAGGTTGGACTTCCACTTTAAAAATCTATGAGACGGCACTATGCAGCCTTCCAGATAGAGGTGCGCAAAATGGAAATTTTGTCACAGAAACAGAAAATAGAGGATACACTTGGCCGAACGTTATAAATAATTGTATTATATTTTACTCTTAATATCAGTAATTTATTGTTGGCCATTATTCCTTTAGCGCCAGAAAAATGCATTTCTTTAAATTCTATGCATGTCCTCACATTGGTGTGTTGCGCTTCTGTTGGGTTAAAAATCTTGCTTTTGCATTTTTGGC